>NW_022282353.1:3679-7821 GCF_004355925.1 Anarrhichthys ocellatus
GTGCCAAGTCCTGTTGGAAAATGAAATCTGCATCTCCATAAAGTTGGTCAGCAGCAGGAAGCATGAAGTGCTCTAAAACGTCCTGGTATACGGCTGCGCTGACCTTGGACCTCAGAAAACACAGTGGACCAACACCAGCAGATGACATGGCACCCCAAACCATCACTGACTGTGGAAACTTTACACTGGACCTCAAGCAACGTGGATTGTGTGTCTCTCCTCTCTTCCTCCAGACTCTGGGACCCTGATTTCCAAAGGAAATGCAAAATTTACTTTCATCAGAGAACATAACTTTGGACCACTCAGCAGCAGTCCAGTCCAAGACGCTTCTGACGTTCAAGAGTGGCTTGACACAAGGAATGCGACAGCTGAAACCCATGTCTTGCATACGTCTGTGCGTAGTGGTTCTTGAAGCACTGACTCCAGCTGCAGTCCACTCTTTCTGAATCGGTTTTGTTTCACAATCCTCTCCAGGGTGCGGTTATCCCTATTGCTTGTACACTTTTTTCTATCACATCTTTTCCTTCCCTTCGCCTCTCTATTAATGTGCTTGGACACAGAGCTCTGTGAACAGCCAGCCTCTTTTGCAATGACCTTTTGTGTCTTGCCCTCCTTGTGCAAGGTGTCAATGGTCGTCTTTTGGACAACTGTCAAGTCAGCAGTCTTCCCCATGATTGTGTAGCCTACAGAACTAGACTGAGAGACCATTTAAAGGCCTTTGCAGGTGTTTTGAGTTAATTAGCTGATTAGAGTGTGGCACCAGGTGTCTTCAATATTGAACCTTTTCACAATATTCTAATTTTCTGAGATACTGAATTTGGGATTTTCCTTAGTTGTCAGTTATAATCATCAAAATTAAAAGAAATAAACATTTGAAATATATCAGTCTGTGTGTAATGAATGAATATAATAGACAAGTTTCACTTTTTGAATGGAATTAGTGAAATAAATCAACTTTTTGATGATATTCTAATTATATGACCAGCACCTGTATTTGGACTTAACAGTATGGTTTGTATGACCTAGCAACACCATCTTTCCAGTCGTGGGATTTATACAAAATTGTAACATTACTGATGTCAGTATGTCACTTTGTAAGTAGTTAACGTTACTGTAAATATGTAACGTTAAACGTGACTGAATATGCCTGTTATGTCCGCAAAACAACTGCGATCGTTTAAGTAGAACATAACTTAACGGAATAGTATGTGTTAGCTAACACCCGTACAACCGTATGAACAACTGCTGTATGCTGACCTAGCAAACATGCTAAGTGTCGTCAGAAGACTAGCCCGCTAACTCAACGTTTCAGCTAACGTTATAATCTCCTCTCAAGACGTTTGTTTTTAATTGTTCTGGTGATCGTAGCTACGAGGCTAAAACATGTGGTTATGTCTTGCTTACCTTCGGCCTGTTCCAGGGAGTTCATATCTGAGCCTCGTCCCAGCAGCCTGCTGATGGGCGACTGCCGTCAAGTGAGCCGTGCGTTTTACGGTACGGGTGCTCGTGGCGGCCAAAAATAACGAAGAGAGACCCGTAGTTCAGAGTTCAGCAAGAAATTCTCCCATTTGATAAAACAAGTAAACAACGACAGTATATTCTACATTATATCATTCTACTGTACTGTTTTAATTATTAATAAAGGTAAAATGTTAAACATGTCTTCCCTTTTCGAATCATGTTAGCAATACAAACTTCAGGTAAGCTCACCTTCTTTGTGAGGACTTTGCAAACATGGAGGCCGTGAAAGGAAGAGGAAAAGGATGAGAACAAGAAAAAAGAGGGGGACCAAGGATCACTTGGTGATGTGGAAGAGGTGATTTGGCAATAAGGCAGGATCCAAAACCATCCACCATCCCTTACCATACAATTTTTTTGTACCATAACATTGTAATTTTACTGTAATCATTTTGTTTCAATTAGTTTACAGCAACATATTGTATTACTGTACTGTAATTCTACTTTTTTTGATGTCGTTGTTAAAACCTGCAATGGAGGAAAAACATAAGCCATATTCATTTTTGCTGTATTTATTTTTTAAACTTGAGTAAAATTTAATTAAAGTAAAAGTACTTTCACTTGAGTACAATATAGTACTCTTTCCATCCCTCATGATGAAGCCTAATTTCAGCACAAACTGCGGTATATTCAGTGAACACATGGTGGCAGTATATTCACTATATATATTCACCACTCACTTGATCTGGGAATAATCTCTTACAGACATCATTTTGTTGATGAAAAGTGTGTCCGCGCACCAAAAGTACAACCATATTTTCTGATTTGCACTTTGTTTGCAAGTCTGTAACAGACTTCTTGCAAAACATTAAACACACAGTTTCTTACTAACTCACTGTATTGATTAAAACACCTTTAAACTTGAATCGTCACATACAGATACATTTCTCCTCTGCATTTACAGCAACCCATCCTAAGCACTTTGTATACCTTTTTATTTTATCATACAGGCTTCTATGAAAGATGGTTCCAGTACAGTGCAGAATAGAAAGGCTTCAGAAAAAAATATGTAGAGCTTTTTTTTACCATTGCAGTTTTTTGCAAAAACAAAAACACACTCTTGTCTTCGTCCTCTTCCTTCTTCCTCTCACTGCCTCCATGTTTGCACACTTCTCCCAAAAGAGGTGAGCTCAAGGCCAAGAGTTGCATTTTGACATAGAAGTGAGACGTTTATCTCAAAGTGTCGTGTCTTATTTGGCCTGTGTTGAAGCAACCGCAAAAAGAAAAACTGTAAGGAAGGCAAACTCTTCAAGGATGTGATTCTTATTTTGATTGCATTTTGCATTTTTTTTGTACTGTCCCCTTAGTGCTATAGACTACAGAGTCTGGTAACCTCACTTCTTTTTCAAACAGATGCAAAAAAAAAAGTTTTGCCGCACCTGACCTGACTTGCAAGCCAGTTGAAATTGGGGGGAAAGAAACACAAAAATATGACAATCATTGAGGATGTGTTTGTTGGGAGAGGTTGCATGATGCACTGTTGTCAACATGGTATTATTTATTTGTCTTTTTCTGTTGTTTGTAAATGCCCTTTGACTCACTTTTGGGAAGGTCTAAACAGAATCTGTCTCCAGAGAACAAGGCAGCAATGGAAGGACATGAATTTCCTCTTCATATCAGACTCAAGGGAAAATTGTTTGTAGGACTTGAAAGACCGCAGCGGTGACTCTCTGGAGCGGGGAAGCTTTTGCTTTGTCATCTATTTGCAGACTTTTTCAAACACTATGCAGAGGACGATTTATTTGTTCAGTGTTTTCCAAGAAATCCTGTTGTTATTTGGAACAAACAATCCTTATATATTCAGATTGCTATCTGTGGTCACCAGGTTTGTGTAAATAGGTCCCATTTGAAGTGTGTTCTTTGTTCCATTGGAACAGCAGTTTTGACCAAGATGAACGACTGCAACATAATAAAATCTATTCGATAAACCTTGATATGATATAATTTATATTTAGTTACATTGTTTTTTGTGAACTCAGTGACGTAATAATCTGCGTGAGGAGTCACTTCACCACTAGAGGCTTTCCTCTGAAACACAATGAGCTCAAAGAGTAGAGAAGATGCTCAAATGTACAAAAAAGTCAAAAATGTTAACCATCCTCTTATTTATATATATATTTATTACAAATGTATTGAAACCTAGTTATGATTAAAATTACTCTCCACATCTGTCACACTGCTTTGTAATTATCTATTTTTCCAGTTTTAGTACCTTTATTTTGACCAACCTCAGGCAGGTTACAGTGAATGGGCCAGTAGTTCTCTGTGTTCCTCAAGTGAATTTAGAAAGGTCACATGTCCTACTGTGGGGCTCAAACATGTGACCTGCCAGTGGTGTTATCAACAATTGCGCCTCTCTTTCACCAGCTGACATTAAGTGATGATGCTGATCCTTTCTCGTCCTCTGACCCTTTTGTTCTCTGCATTTCCTCGAGCCTTTCCGTGGGTTTTCTGTGGGTCTATCTACGTGTCTCTATCTGTGTCTCCATGTGTGTCTCTATCTACGTGTGTGTCTCCATGTGTGTCTGTCTGCGTGTCTCCCTGTGTGTCTGTTTTTGTGTCTCCCTCTGTGTCTATCTACGGTACGTGTCTCCCTGTCTCCTGCATACAGATAGACACATAGA
>NW_022282354.1:0-3579 GCF_004355925.1 Anarrhichthys ocellatus
TCTATGTGTCTATCTGTATGCAGGAGACAGGGAGACACGTACCGTAGATAGACACAGAGGGAGACACAAAAACAGACACACAGGGAGACACGCAGACAGACACACATGGAGACACACACGTAGATAGAGACACACATGGAGACACAGATAGAGACACGTAGATAGACCCACAGAAAACCCACGGAAAGGCTCGAGGAAATGCAGAGAACAAAAGGGTCAGAGGACGAGAAAGGATCAGCATCATCACTTAATGTCAGCTGGTGAAAGAGAGGCGCAATTGTTGATAACACCACTGGCAGGTCACATGTTTGAGCCCCACAGTAGGACATGTGACCTTTCTAAATTCACTTGAGGAACACAGAGAACTACTGGCCCATTCACTGTAACCTGCCTGAGGTTGGTCAAAATAAAGGTACTAAAACTGGAAAAATAGATAATTACAAAGCAGTGTGACAGATGTGGAGAGTAATTTTAATCATAACTAGGTTTCAATACATTTGTAATAAATATATATATAAATAAGAGGATGGTTAACATTTTTGACTTTTTTGTACATTTGAGCATCTTCTCTACTCTTTGAGCTCATTGTGTTTCAGAGGAAAGCCTCTAGTGGTGAAGTGACTCCTCACGCAGATTATTACGTCACTGAGTTCACAAAAAACAATGTAACTAAATATAAATTATATCATATCAAGGTTTATCGAATAGATTTTATTATGTTGCAGTCGTTCATCTTGGTCAAAACTGCTGTTCCAATGGAACAAAGAACACACTTCAAATGGGACCTATTTACACAAACCTGGTGACCACAGATAGCAATCTGAATATATAAGGATTGTTTGTTCCAAATAACAACAGGATTTCTTGGAAAACACTGAACAAATAAATCGTCCTCTGCATAGTGTTTGAAAAAGTCTGCAAATAGATGACAAAGCAAAAGCTTCCCCGCTCCAGAGAGTCACCGCTGCGGTCTTTCAAGTCCTACAAACAATTTTCCCTTGAGTCTGATATGAAGAGGAAATTCATGTCCTTCCATTGCTGCCTTGTTCTCTGGAGACAGATTCTGTTTAGACCTTCCCAAAAGTGAGTCAAAGGGCATTTACAAACAACAGAAAAAGACAAATAAATAATACCATGTTGACAACAGTGCATCATGCAACCTCTCCCAACAAACACATCCTCAATGATTGTCATATTTTTGTGTTTCTTTCCCCCCAATTTCAACTGGCTTGCAAGTCAGGTCAGGTGCGGCAAAACTTTTTTTTTTGCATCTGTTTGAAAAAGAAGTGAGGTTACCAGACTCTGTAGTCTATAGCACTAAGGGGACAGTACAAAAAAAATGCAAAATGCAATCAAAATAAGAATCACATCCTTGAAGAGTTTGCCTTCCTTACAGTTTTTCTTTTTGCGGTTGCTTCAACACAGGCCAAATAAGACACGACACTTTGAGATAAACGTCTCACTTCTATGTCAAAATGCAACTCTTGGCCTTGAGCTCACCTCTTTTGGGAGAAGTGTGCAAACATGGAGGCAGTGAGAGGAAGAAGGAAGAGGACGAAGACAAGAGTGTGTTTTTGTTTTTGCAAAAAACTGCAATGGTAAAAAAAAGCTCTACATATTTTTTTCTGAAGCCTTTCTATTCTGCACTGTACTGGAACCATCTTTCATAGAAGCCTGTATGATAAAATAAAAAGGTATACAAAGTGCTTAGGATGGGTTGCTGTAAATGCAGAGGAGAAATGTATCTGTATGTGACGATTCAAGTTTAAAGGTGTTTTAATCAATACAGTGAGTTAGTAAGAAACTGTGTGTTTAATGTTTTGCAAGAAGTCTGTTACAGACTTGCAAACAAAGTGCAAATCAGAAAATATGGTTGTACTTTTGGTGCGCGGACACACTTTTCATCAACAAAATGATGTCTGTAAGAGATTATTCCCAGATCAAGTGAGTGGTGAATATATATAGTGAATATACTGCCACCATGTGTTCACTGAATATACCGCAGTTTGTGCTGAAATTAGGCTTCATCATGAGGGATGGAAAGAGTACTATATTGTACTCAAGTGAAAGTACTTTTACTTTAATTAAATTTTACTCAAGTTTAAAAAATAAATACAGCAAAAATGAATATGGCTTATGTTTTTCCTCCATTGCAGGTTTTAACAACGACATCAAAAAAAGTAGAATTACAGTACAGTAATACAATATGTTGCTGTAAACTAATTGAAACAAAATGATTACAGTAAAATTACAATGTTATGGTACAAAAAAATTGTATGGTAAGGGATGGTGGATGGTTTTGGATCCTGCCTTATTGCCAAATCACCTCTTCCACATCACCAAGTGATCCTTGGTCCCCCTCTTTTTTCTTGTTCTCATCCTTTTCCTCTTCCTTTCACGGCCTCCATGTTTGCAAAGTCCTCACAAAGAAGGTGAGCTTACCTGAAGTTTGTATTGCTAACATGATTCGAAAAGGGAAGACATGTTTAACATTTTACCTTTATTAATAATTAAAACAGTACAGTAGAATGATATAATGTAGAATATACTGTCGTTGTTTACTTGTTTTATCAAATGGGAGAATTTCTTGCTGAACTCTGAACTACGGGTCTCTCTTCGTTATTTTTGGCCGCCACGAGCACCCGTACCGTAAAACGCACGGCTCACTTGACGGCAGTCGCCCATCAGCAGGCTGCTGGGACGAGGCTCAGATATGAACTCCCTGGAACAGGCCGAAGGTAAGCAAGACATAACCACATGTTTTAGCCTCGTAGCTACGATCACCAGAACAATTAAAAACAAACGTCTTGAGAGGAGATTATAACGTTAGCTGAAACGTTGAGTTAGCGGGCTAGTCTTCTGACGACACTTAGCATGTTTGCTAGGTCAGCATACAGCAGTTGTTCATACGGTTGTACGGGTGTTAGCTAACACATACTATTCCGTTAAGTTATGTTCTACTTAAACGATCGCAGTTGTTTTGCGGACATAACAGGCATATTCAGTCACGTTTAACGTTACATATTTACAGTAACGTTAACTACTTACAAAGTGACATACTGACATCAGTAATGTTACAATTTTGTATAAATCCCACGACTGGAAAGATGGTGTTGCTAGGTCATACAAACCATACTGTTAAGTCCAAATACAGGTGCTGGTCATATAATTAGAATATCATCAAAAAGTTGATTTATTTCACTAATTCCATTCAAAAAGTGAAACTTGTCTATTATATTCATTCATTACACACAGACTGATATACTTCAAATGTTTATTTCTTTTAATTTTGATGATTATAACTGACAACTAAGGAAAATCCCAAATTCAGTATCTCAGAAAATTAGAATATTACTTAAGACCAATACAAAGAAAGGATTTTTAGAAATTTTGGCCAACTGAAAAGTATGAACATGAAAAGTATGAGCATGTACAGCACTCAATACTTGGTTGGGGCTCCTTTTGCCTGAATTACTGCAGCAATGCGGCGTGGCATGGAGTCGATCAGTCTGTGGCACTGCTCAGGTGTTAAGAGAGCCCAGGTTGCTCTGATAGTGGCCTTCAGCTCTTCTGCATTGT
>NW_022282354.1:3679-7821 GCF_004355925.1 Anarrhichthys ocellatus
GTGCCAAGTCCTGTTGGAAAATGAAATCTGCATCTCCATAAAGTTGGTCAGCAGCAGGAAGCATGAAGTGCTCTAAAACGTCCTGGTATACGGCTGCGCTGACCTTGGACCTCAGAAAACACAGTGGACCAACACCAGCAGATGACATGGCACCCCAAACCATCACTGACTGTGGAAACTTTACACTGGACCTCAAGCAACGTGGATTGTGTGTCTCTCCTCTCTTCCTCCAGACTCTGGGACCCTGATTTCCAAAGGAAATGCAAAATTTACTTTCATCAGAGAACATAACTTTGGACCACTCAGCAGCAGTCCAGTCCAAGACGCTTCTGACGTTCAAGAGTGGCTTGACACAAGGAATGCGACAGCTGAAACCCATGTCTTGCATACGTCTGTGCGTAGTGGTTCTTGAAGCACTGACTCCAGCTGCAGTCCACTCTTTCTGAATCGGTTTTGTTTCACAATCCTCTCCAGGGTGCGGTTATCCCTATTGCTTGTACACTTTTTTCTATCACATCTTTTCCTTCCCTTCGCCTCTCTATTAATGTGCTTGGACACAGAGCTCTGTGAACAGCCAGCCTCTTTTGCAATGACCTTTTGTGTCTTGCCCTCCTTGTGCAAGGTGTCAATGGTCGTCTTTTGGACAACTGTCAAGTCAGCAGTCTTCCCCATGATTGTGTAGCCTACAGAACTAGACTGAGAGACCATTTAAAGGCCTTTGCAGGTGTTTTGAGTTAATTAGCTGATTAGAGTGTGGCACCAGGTGTCTTCAATATTGAACCTTTTCACAATATTCTAATTTTCTGAGATACTGAATTTGGGATTTTCCTTAGTTGTCAGTTATAATCATCAAAATTAAAAGAAATAAACATTTGAAATATATCAGTCTGTGTGTAATGAATGAATATAATAGACAAGTTTCACTTTTTGAATGGAATTAGTGAAATAAATCAACTTTTTGATGATATTCTAATTATATGACCAGCACCTGTATTTGGACTTAACAGTATGGTTTGTATGACCTAGCAACACCATCTTTCCAGTCGTGGGATTTATACAAAATTGTAACATTACTGATGTCAGTATGTCACTTTGTAAGTAGTTAACGTTACTGTAAATATGTAACGTTAAACGTGACTGAATATGCCTGTTATGTCCGCAAAACAACTGCGATCGTTTAAGTAGAACATAACTTAACGGAATAGTATGTGTTAGCTAACACCCGTACAACCGTATGAACAACTGCTGTATGCTGACCTAGCAAACATGCTAAGTGTCGTCAGAAGACTAGCCCGCTAACTCAACGTTTCAGCTAACGTTATAATCTCCTCTCAAGACGTTTGTTTTTAATTGTTCTGGTGATCGTAGCTACGAGGCTAAAACATGTGGTTATGTCTTGCTTACCTTCGGCCTGTTCCAGGGAGTTCATATCTGAGCCTCGTCCCAGCAGCCTGCTGATGGGCGACTGCCGTCAAGTGAGCCGTGCGTTTTACGGTACGGGTGCTCGTGGCGGCCAAAAATAACGAAGAGAGACCCGTAGTTCAGAGTTCAGCAAGAAATTCTCCCATTTGATAAAACAAGTAAACAACGACAGTATATTCTACATTATATCATTCTACTGTACTGTTTTAATTATTAATAAAGGTAAAATGTTAAACATGTCTTCCCTTTTCGAATCATGTTAGCAATACAAACTTCAGGTAAGCTCACCTTCTTTGTGAGGACTTTGCAAACATGGAGGCCGTGAAAGGAAGAGGAAAAGGATGAGAACAAGAAAAAAGAGGGGGACCAAGGATCACTTGGTGATGTGGAAGAGGTGATTTGGCAATAAGGCAGGATCCAAAACCATCCACCATCCCTTACCATACAATTTTTTTGTACCATAACATTGTAATTTTACTGTAATCATTTTGTTTCAATTAGTTTACAGCAACATATTGTATTACTGTACTGTAATTCTACTTTTTTTGATGTCGTTGTTAAAACCTGCAATGGAGGAAAAACATAAGCCATATTCATTTTTGCTGTATTTATTTTTTAAACTTGAGTAAAATTTAATTAAAGTAAAAGTACTTTCACTTGAGTACAATATAGTACTCTTTCCATCCCTCATGATGAAGCCTAATTTCAGCACAAACTGCGGTATATTCAGTGAACACATGGTGGCAGTATATTCACTATATATATTCACCACTCACTTGATCTGGGAATAATCTCTTACAGACATCATTTTGTTGATGAAAAGTGTGTCCGCGCACCAAAAGTACAACCATATTTTCTGATTTGCACTTTGTTTGCAAGTCTGTAACAGACTTCTTGCAAAACATTAAACACACAGTTTCTTACTAACTCACTGTATTGATTAAAACACCTTTAAACTTGAATCGTCACATACAGATACATTTCTCCTCTGCATTTACAGCAACCCATCCTAAGCACTTTGTATACCTTTTTATTTTATCATACAGGCTTCTATGAAAGATGGTTCCAGTACAGTGCAGAATAGAAAGGCTTCAGAAAAAAATATGTAGAGCTTTTTTTTACCATTGCAGTTTTTTGCAAAAACAAAAACACACTCTTGTCTTCGTCCTCTTCCTTCTTCCTCTCACTGCCTCCATGTTTGCACACTTCTCCCAAAAGAGGTGAGCTCAAGGCCAAGAGTTGCATTTTGACATAGAAGTGAGACGTTTATCTCAAAGTGTCGTGTCTTATTTGGCCTGTGTTGAAGCAACCGCAAAAAGAAAAACTGTAAGGAAGGCAAACTCTTCAAGGATGTGATTCTTATTTTGATTGCATTTTGCATTTTTTTTGTACTGTCCCCTTAGTGCTATAGACTACAGAGTCTGGTAACCTCACTTCTTTTTCAAACAGATGCAAAAAAAAAAGTTTTGCCGCACCTGACCTGACTTGCAAGCCAGTTGAAATTGGGGGGAAAGAAACACAAAAATATGACAATCATTGAGGATGTGTTTGTTGGGAGAGGTTGCATGATGCACTGTTGTCAACATGGTATTATTTATTTGTCTTTTTCTGTTGTTTGTAAATGCCCTTTGACTCACTTTTGGGAAGGTCTAAACAGAATCTGTCTCCAGAGAACAAGGCAGCAATGGAAGGACATGAATTTCCTCTTCATATCAGACTCAAGGGAAAATTGTTTGTAGGACTTGAAAGACCGCAGCGGTGACTCTCTGGAGCGGGGAAGCTTTTGCTTTGTCATCTATTTGCAGACTTTTTCAAACACTATGCAGAGGACGATTTATTTGTTCAGTGTTTTCCAAGAAATCCTGTTGTTATTTGGAACAAACAATCCTTATATATTCAGATTGCTATCTGTGGTCACCAGGTTTGTGTAAATAGGTCCCATTTGAAGTGTGTTCTTTGTTCCATTGGAACAGCAGTTTTGACCAAGATGAACGACTGCAACATAATAAAATCTATTCGATAAACCTTGATATGATATAATTTATATTTAGTTACATTGTTTTTTGTGAACTCAGTGACGTAATAATCTGCGTGAGGAGTCACTTCACCACTAGAGGCTTTCCTCTGAAACACAATGAGCTCAAAGAGTAGAGAAGATGCTCAAATGTACAAAAAAGTCAAAAATGTTAACCATCCTCTTATTTATATATATATTTATTACAAATGTATTGAAACCTAGTTATGATTAAAATTACTCTCCACATCTGTCACACTGCTTTGTAATTATCTATTTTTCCAGTTTTAGTACCTTTATTTTGACCAACCTCAGGCAGGTTACAGTGAATGGGCCAGTAGTTCTCTGTGTTCCTCAAGTGAATTTAGAAAGGTCACATGTCCTACTGTGGGGCTCAAACATGTGACCTGCCAGTGGTGTTATCAACAATTGCGCCTCTCTTTCACCAGCTGACATTAAGTGATGATGCTGATCCTTTCTCGTCCTCTGACCCTTTTGTTCTCTGCATTTCCTCGAGCCTTTCCGTGGGTTTTCTGTGGGTCTATCTACGTGTCTCTATCTGTGTCTCCATGTGTGTCTCTATCTACGTGTGTGTCTCCATGTGTGTCTGTCTGCGTGTCTCCCTGTGTGTCTGTTTTTGTGTCTCCCTCTGTGTCTATCTACGGTACGTGTCTCCCTGTCTCCTGCATACAGATAGACACATAGA
>NW_022282355.1:0-1958 GCF_004355925.1 Anarrhichthys ocellatus
TCTATTTCTCTGTGTGTGTGTGTGTGTGTGTGTGTGTGTGTGTGTGTTTGCGCGCATTTTTTCTGAATTGATGCAAGACTGTATGAATGCGGAAATCTCCGCGTGTGTTGTGAGCGCGCTTTTTACGCATGAATTAAGCAGAGGGGCTGCGCTTGCCGAGAAGTCATGTTTCTATTTTTTTCACTAAATGGCGATTTGCAGTTTACATCTAGTTCCAGCAATGCATCTACTCTTGTATGTTATATTGAAAAGCCTCTACCAGACCTTCTACTGAGTGGATAAAACCAGATATGCTGCATATACCTCCTATTACAAATATGGCGACGTCAAAGAAAACCTGGTGCCATAGCAGCTTTCTCCATAAAAGCCTGAGGTGGAAGAGACTGGGAAGCAGAAAGCACAGGCCTGCACCTGTCAGGCTGCCAGTGAGACCCATGAGGAGGGCGAAATGTGGCACATAGATCGCCATGAGCAAGGTGAACACAACAAGGAGGCATCGGAGACTGAGTCCCCAGGACTTTATGCGTCCATCGCCCCCGTAGCAACCTGGAAAGGCTGCACGTCCTCCGTCCTGGAAAAACGATTTCTCGAATACCTCGACAGCGGCGAAAAACGGCAGCGGATACGACAGCAAGGCTTTTGCCACAAGAAAGAGGTTGACAACGGCTCTGATGGTTGAGGGCAGGTTGTCTGTGATGACCTCCTTGGTCGTATCGGCCCAGGTCAAGTAGGCCACGAGGGCGAACAGGCCC
The DNA here is from genome assembly GCF_004355925.1 of Anarrhichthys ocellatus. NCBI lineage: Eukaryota > Metazoa > Chordata > Actinopteri > Perciformes > Anarhichadidae > Anarrhichthys > Anarrhichthys ocellatus. The sequence continues at coordinate 753 of NW_022282355.1, forward strand.
TTGAGGATGCAGGCAGCGATGTGAGTCCAGTTCATCATGCAGTGGAACTCGCTCGGTTTCGACATGTTCCCCTCCAGAGACGGCAGGAAGATCTGCGAGGTGTAGCTGAACACGATAATCCCAATGGAGATCGGGAACTTCTTGACATCGATGTAAAACTTGACCTTGTCCCAGGCCCAGTCCCTCGCCCTGGAGAGGCAATAGGCTATCACCAGGACGTTGATGACAAAGTGGGCCATCGTGCACAGCAAGCTGAACTTGGAGACGGCTTTCAGGCTCTTGAGGAAGGCGCAGGGGAGGAGAGCGGCGGTGGCGATGATAGCCCACGACTTCTGGGATATTGGCATGCTGGGGAAGCTGTTATACATGAGGTTACCACTGACCACCACATACAGGATGCAGGTCATCACTAGCTCGATGATTTGGGCTACATTCACGATATGGCCACCTAAAGATGGGAATCTGGGCGTGCAGCAGGCGTTGGCAATGTCCACATAGGAGTCCCGCACACGGACGAGCTGTCCGTCTTCGTCCTCCTCGTACAGACAGGCAATGAGGATTTTCCCCGTGTAACAGCACACAACGGCGGCGAAAATAATGAGAAAAAGTCCGAGGTATCCTCCGTGCAGGATGGCGTAGGGCAACCCAAGAACGAACATCCCCTGTAAACGTAAAACAAGAAGGGCACACACATTGTGAATGGGTTAAACTGTTGGCGATTAAATATGAATCAGTAATACTTTTCTGAAGACATTTTATTTCAATTAAACAAATCGCATGACTCGGGCCCTGGCTTTGGTCTGCCTGACTCTTCAATGATGTCCCTCCCGTTTTAATGTTGTGGGTTTTCCACTTCGCACGTCACCGCAAGCTGGAGAAGACACGCTCTGACGTCACGGTGACCGCCGTGACCACAGCCGCGATGAGGCATGAAAAGGATCGTGTCTAGAGATTTCTGTCGCAGAGCATATATGCTCCACTCTCGAGTAAATCCTCGCACTTTGAATGATCACAAATATTTATTTTCTGCTACTTATTTCTGTACGCAAATGCAATTGCCAACACACATTTAAAATACATGTGGCTCTTTACATTGTATTGCTTTAATAGTAGTCCTATGTGTTCAGACATCTTAACCCATTTTGTTAGTCTTTATATTGTAGTTGCAATTAATAACGTGCCCAATAATCCCAAAAGATGAAGAGA
>NW_022282355.1:2058-7818 GCF_004355925.1 Anarrhichthys ocellatus
CGCGGAAAGCAGGGAGGTGATGCGGCATCACCTCCCTTTTTTCAGCGCATTGTAACACCTTAGCTGTTCTGAAATCTCTGCTCTGCTCCAATGACAAATATGTCAGAATAAAAAAACATTGTTGGGGTGGGCTCAAGTAAGCTGCTGTTAAGATAAAAGTAATTTGGGTGAATCTTTTTACAGCATTATTATTAAAAAAACAGCTACTTAAGAAGTTGCTTCAAATGGACATAACCTGGTGTTTTGAACATGAATATTTTAATCAACCTTTTTTATGCGGTCGCAGGTGTTCCTCTATCTCAAATTTCACAGCCGCTCTGAGGCGACTCGGCCAATTAGAACCAGGCACCGTACCTGCCCGTTTATAATCCGTGAAGTGCGGCTTTACCTGGATCGCATTCGTGACGTTCCAGCCCGCCTCCCACGCGGTGATTTTTGGTTTTTCTTCAGTCAACTCGTTCGCCGGATCTCCGTCTTTTGAGCCCGAGCGCGGTGGACCGGTGCCGTCCCTCTGGTAGTGGCTGTCCCCGTCCAGTCCGCCTCCGTCTCCGCTCCCCTCGCCTCCAATCTCATCGGTTGTCAAAATGTCCATCTGCATGCCTTGCCGGTGGTCGTAGTCCAGGTCATCGCACGCAACGAAGCCCAGTCCCTCCTCGTCGGTGGCGGCCTGGAACCCCATCCTGGCGAACATCCCGCTCACCTTCGCCTGGGATTTGTTGGAGACAGTGGTGGCTGCATTTGACAGTTTATTCGAAAGCTTGCTTCTGATTAACGTCGCCATTTTCGCTCCTCTCCCGAATCGCAACTTTCTGCAGCTTAATTAGTGTGTTCTTCTCCTCCCGTCAGTAAAAATGTGAAGTTACTTTGGATGACAGCTCTTGATTCTCTGCATTAGATATAAAGCCACGAGGAAAAGCGCAAGTTTTGTTTTAAGACACCGACGGTTTTCAGTTGCTATCTCCACTTCTTGGTTAGTGTACGCCCGCTGCTCTTGATTATCCCCAGGTTCATGTCACCTTCAGACGTCGCTGCTCCGTTTCTGCATCTTGGCACTGCGCTCTGATGCTCGACGAGTAGTGCACCTTTTTGAGTCTCTGAGGCAGTTCGGCGGTGTGCGCAAAAGCTTTACGCACGAAGAAAGGCGAGCCACAGGTTTCTGCAGGGCCTATGATATCGTTTTCTTTTAGGTTATAAGGCGACAGGCAGCGTTTCCAGGAGATCGTTGTCGGTTTTCAGGTGCCTTTACTGATGCCAATGCGGTACCGTGGAGCCCGGGGGGAGGCAGGGAGGAGACACGTGTCCTCATCAGCCTGCCAATGCAAAGCACGTCTCCAGCCCTCCCAGTGCCCCACCAGGAGAAAGCGGGAGAGATTTGCTGCATTTCTAGGGGAGGTGCTTGCAGTACCCCCACCACCCCTTCCCTAACCCATAATCTATAATACCTCATCCTGACATCCAATGACATTCCTAGGGCCTCAAATCCCGCATAACTTTACGCATATAAAAGGAGGCTGGAATTTGACGAAATCCCAAACTCTTTGGACAAGATTGAAAAAACAAACATACAAATATAGGATTTTTTATTTCAAAAGAAATCTAATTATTTTTATTCATTATTCTTTTTCACGAGAAGAGGACGTGGAGCGTCAAAACCCACGTTGTTTCTTGGATTTCACGGATCGGGTTTAAAAACGGTGTTGCATTTGTTGATGAGGGAAAAATATATATATTTTCGTGCAGTTTGTTTTTGCTAAATGATGGTAAGATATAAAACCATAGACTGCACGTGTTTAAATATAGCATTTGAACGTTGTTACTATTTATTTTTGTTTAATTTAAGCAGTCATTCCATGGATTGTATTTTCAGGCTGAAGTATTCATTCAGGACGCTCACTCATTGATTCATTCATTCACTCATGTCTGTGATGATGTGATCTGAGCCATGCCGTTGCGGGGGAAAAGTGTGTGTGTGTGTGTGTGTGTGTGTGTGTGTATGCACTATATTTGTTAATTAAAAATCAGTTGAGAAATGTTGTGATACTATACATTTAAATTGCATTTAAGTGAATTCTTTGGAAGTCGAGGGTACATCAGCCTTTTTTGCCAATCTAACGAATCTCAATACAGAAAATTAAATTTTCACAGATTTAAACAATGGTGCCTAATTGAGGAATAGTCTCAAAGATTCAAGTAACACGTGTTCTAATCGTTCTGATTTTGCGGTCTCATTGTAATTGTCTTGCGGACAAGTATTATTAAAACAATTGAATTGTTTCCCAATAGTGTAGCCTAAGTGATTTAAAAGCCAGGTCCCAAAAGTGAGAACAGTTTGTTGACACAGCCCTGTCACTAGTACTTTGTATCCACCATGTTCAGTGTTTCCTCAGGCTGCAGTATCAGAGTTCATCACCATGATACAAAGCAGCGGCCTTGCTCTGCGCAGTACGATAGCCCGAGCTAACATGGAGCAAGTAGACTGTAACCCGGTCTGTTGCTATGTACATTCAGGTTTTGCTTTGCACACGAGAAAGAAACAATGATATGACCCATTAAAAGCTCTGAATCTGGTTACCTTCAATAGGCTGTAACCTGATAAGAGCGCTGAATGCAGCGGAATAATAGAAGAGTAAACTGACATGTCCAATTGGTGATCATCATGCGACAAACATGAACAAAAGTCTCCTATTATATTTGCCCTGGGTATAAAAAAAAATCAGTATGAGAGGCGTAGTGGGAATGTATGCAGAGATTTAGAGGATACAAAGCCACATAAGCCTCTCTGGACTGTTCATGTAAAATATTATTTTATTTTAATTATTATAAAAATCCAAAAAAGATTTGGTCAGTGCAAGCACAGAAAATGGGGCGATAAAAGGATAATTGATTGCTTTATTGTTCGTTTTCCTTTTAAACAATTAAAGGACCGTAAGCTAAATCCAGTATGAAACTATAGGCTGCATCACGATGATTTCACTCGCAGCTTCAGGGAGTGCAGGCCGAGCTGTATCAGGCCTGTGCATCTCTATTACGCCTGATTTAAGTGACGCAGGGTATGCATCATAAAAACACACATAAATCGCTCACACTTGTCTCGCTCCTGCTGCGTATAGTCTGTTCGTGTTTTGGTTGTTGTTGTAATTTTCAGTTGTGGGAACGAAAATGGCTGCTTTCCTTTCAGCCCCGAATGAAAGAGTTAATGACAGAGGCTGTTATCAGTGGGCTGCAGCCCTCCTCTGATCTGCGCTGTCTGATGGAGTGTCCCGCAAGATGAAAAGAGCAGCCCTGACACCAGCAGCCAGCAGGTTACAGCGACCGCAGACCCTTCCACAACCTGCTGTACAGATAATAGCACTAATGCTAATTACAATAATAATAAATGTATTTAGATTCAGTTTACAATGGGTTTCAGGCTCATTGTGACATGAGGAATCCCACACGTGGGCGCGCACACTCGCGCGAGGACAACGTGTTTCTTTAAGTGCTCATTTGAGGCCTCTGTCACACCGTGTCAAATGCAACTTTCGCCCAATATCATTATGGGGACAGTGTCTCGCGGACTTGACAGGTTGGGAGGTTTTAGACCTTCGTCACACACAGATGTGACAATAAATCTGTACTTTCAGCTTCAGGTCTAAAGGATCTCGCACGTTTGATCGCCGACTCTTCATCTAAGCAGCTATGGTGTCTGTGATCTCTGAGCTGCACGGTTACCCGTCAGCAAAGAGGAGGGAAAGTGATTTTCTCAGTTTATCACCCATCCCGAGAGTCATCAAAGGGTCAGGGTGCCACGTCCCAGGAGGGTCCTCGTCTCCGTCGCTACGGATATGAGTAATCAAAGCTCTTTATCTGTGCTGTCCGAGTTTGCTCTGCTTTGTGTTTGACCCGCATGTTCGATGTCCACCGGTGATGCTTCTTCTTTTTTCTTTTTTTTCTTCGTCTTCTTCTTCATTCTTGGTGATAGACAGTCAAATCCAAAATGTCATTGTGATCTCACTGTGTCCTCCAATGTACCCACCCCCCACGCGCATTTTCCCTCCTCCTCTCCCTCCTCAGTATTTCACCCCCGGCTCTCCTTTTTCACATTACACACATGGGTGAGCTGGCACAAGGTTCTCCTCCTTCATGTAACCCCTCCCTCCAGCCCCCTTTCGCAGCCAACACCAACCCAACCCCCCACCTTTTCCTCAAAACACACAAATAAAAGCCTAATTTTCGCTATGGGGGAGAATTTCTCCTGGACAGAGCTTTGTATAAAGACTGCCACCTGGCTTTAGGGATTATCATACAGTGAACCAAGTCCAATGAAAAATAATAAACATACAACTATTTAAGAAAATACCTGAGCCATACTATTGACCTTTTGATATTTTTTAAGCGGCAACGCATATTATATTTAGGATATGTCACTGCAAGAAGCAGGTAAACTGACTGCCTTTTATGTTTCCATGGCGTTGAATGCAATTACGAAGGGCTATCATTACCTCATCCATTAAATGTTTTCAGTGAGACAAGGTAATGACGACAATGAGAGAGAGGGTGTGCGTGTGCGCATGTGTGTTTGACATGAATCGTTTGAAGTACGACCCAGATTGCGCCAAGATAAGAGAGTATGTGAGGGAGAGGAAGAGGTGCGAATGCTGCCATGTTACAAAAGGATTTTTGTAAAAAAGAAAAGAAAAGATAAACATTTCTGGAAACCGAAGAGTGCACCCAGTGCGACGTCACCTGTCATTTAACCCATGATTGCCTGGCTGATGCGTCTGTCTGCCAGACCAGCGAGGCAGAAAAATACCACCCAACACTCTACAATTAATAGGGGACAGAGAAAAGGCACTCTGGCTCTCTGGGGACCGTAGAGGAGGGAAATTAGCCCACATCAGGCTAATCAGAGGACCTCAGAGTCCATTAACATTTGCATCACAATCACAGGTCCGCTGTCTGTGTTATCGACTAGATTATGTGTTACCAGGCGCTGAACAGTTTTGTGCCAATCGCTTTAAAAGCATGAAAGAGAGTGAAACATGTCAGAGCCTGCTCATGATGGGGTCCAGATTTCAGCACCACGGACAGTGTTTGTTTCTATCCAGCAGCTTTAAAAGGGGAAATCCACCCTAAACAACATTTGTGTTACGTTTTGAGGTTCATTCTTGACGTTGGAAACAGCAGTTTGGTCTCAACACAAATAAGCTTTCAGACTTGAGTTTTTAAAGCCATTAGATGACACAGAGAGGATAGTATAGCTTCGAAATGATGTGATATTGTACACGAGTTACTAAACTCAAGTGAGTTTAATGTATGTAGGGATTTTAGTTGTGATTCTGAAAAGTACATCCCACTAACCTCGTCGCGTTTTCATTGTGTCCGATAAGGATGTTTTTTTTACTGTCCGTGTTCATATGATGCTGCATTGTACCTCAGTTTGTTTCTCTGCTGCTCATCTTAAGGAGAAACTGCTTCAAAATGGCACGTTAAAACTGAACTGCAATGTCATAAAACACATTAAATTCAACTCCAGGGGGCATTCCCCTTTAAATCCTGAACTGTGCCAACACCCAGGCCACGTTTGCAGATAATAAAAAAAACATGTAGGCTATATAACCTTTATTTAATCAGGTATCTTACTGAGGTCCAGATCTCTTTTGCCAGAGATATCTGACACACAAATAAGACAAACAACAAAACATCAGCCAGTCACACACAGAAACACACACACACACACACACACACACACACACACACACACACACACAGAGAAATAGA
>NW_022282356.1:0-5037 GCF_004355925.1 Anarrhichthys ocellatus
TGTCGTGCGTGCTATCATGTTGTCGTGCGTGCTATCATGTTGTCGTGTGTGTTATAGCACAAAAAGAAGCGGCATCCCCACTAATTTCCATCAAATAAAGTTGATTTTATTTATTTTAAAATGACTAACATGTTCAATCTGACCCAGTTCATTCAAATTGAGGATTTTGTTTGAAGATTTAAAAATGACTAATATGACATCATAAAACATGACACCCAGCATTTGAAGATTAATTTAAAAAATGTTAGCAGAAGATTCAGATGTAAAAACGTAACATTGAGTGAAGCTTCCTTTTACCTCATGGGAAACAAACGCACAGATGATGCATCCTAATCCCCTCCCTCCTTCTCTTTCCTCCCCCCTCCCCCAAAACAGGAAGAGGAATTATCAGTAAAAGCCTGAGTTTCCATGAGCTGAGAAACGTCAGCGCACTAAACTGTGTGAATGTAAGTAACAGTGTGTGTGATGTAATACGCCTCCTCTCCCTCTAATCTGTGACATGTAAGATTACAGATAATCTGAGAGTTGACGTCACACAGGAAACACTCACTACGCTTTTATTTTGACAGTGAGTCAGTATGAGACTGTATGGGAGACTACAGCTGACAATATTACAACGTTCATCAAGTCGTCCAGCAGGCTTAACTAGCAGTAATAAACCAGCAGGCTTAACTAGCAGTAATAAACCAGCAGGCTTAACTAGCAGTAATAAACCAGCAGGTTCCACTTTAGCCCGAGCGAGCCCCATTTGGGGTTCGAGTACCGGTACCGAGGTTCCGAATGGACTTTTCATCAAATAATATGAAAAATGGTCCACACATGTAAAATATCGAGAAAAAAAAGTCCAAAATCATCATGTGGGTCATTTTACGCAGTATACACAAACTAATTCAATACACTAGAAGATTTATCACAATATCAGGATTTTTCTGCAAAAAATCCGCCAACTATGCAGCAGAAATTCATCTTTTATCACAAAGCCGGCAGCGAAAATGGCCGATGGATACATGAAATCGCACGAGGGCTCGGTACGGCGTCGACCCAGCGTGTCCAAATAGACCTCCGACAAAGCATTCAAAGGTCACAGGAGAAACCCCAAGAAGACACACACTGCTCTCGAGAAATAAAATTGAAAATCTGCATACCTTTTGGCGATTTTCGTCCAGGAAAAAAACAGTTAATCCATTGAAAATTATTGCAAACTGCTTTATTATGATGTATAGAACACTCTTAGTGATAAAGCAAGTGAATATATAGTTAATATGTAGTTATATAGTTATATAGTATATAAAATGAGTATACAGCAATGTAACAGCTGGTTCCGAAAATCAAAATTTAGATTTTTATGACCATTTATGCTGGCCTGCTTCACTCAATCGAAGTAAAATATGTTGTGGGGACATGTGAAACGTGTTGTTCTATGGTTTTAGGCCAAGCCAGGCATTATTTTAAAAAGAAATGTTCAATACAAGTGCTTTTTTTCAGGCGAACCTGGAACTTTTTCAATTTCAGCTGTGCCATAAGTGTATCAGTTATTAACCAGTAACATATACACAATATTTACACAACTCAACACATCTCACAAGTGTTACCAGTGTTCTAGCCTCAAAATTATTAAAATAGACCTTGTAGTTAGAGCTCGGGACTCTCTTAAGTATGGGTATGCAATTTTCGAGCAGAGGGCTAAAAATAGGGCTAGGGCTATAGAGGATATTATTAACTAGCAGTAATAAACCAGCATCAGGTTTGTTTAAAACCAGCAGGATTTCTATTGAAATCTACCATTAAAATATCTCCACACAGGACATTAGAGACACTGAGGACATTGTGGACATTAGGGACACTGAGGACATTGTGGTGTAATTGTTGTTTTTGTCCTGGGGATGTTGTGTCCATTTAAGTATTTATTATAATGTGAAACACTAATTAATAAACATAAACAAACAGTTTAATCCATTAAATGAACAATATTATTATGTTGTTCTGGTTACTGACCTGAATATTATAGAATATAAATAATATCTGTAATAAGGTGATACTAAAGAGTTCAGTGTATTAGTACATGAAGTATTACAGTAGTACTGCATCACAGCAATAATACCACAGGACCTCACAGTACTACTGTAAAACATGATACATACATATTGTTTTAAAGAATATTAAATACAGGGAGCTTTTTAAAAAGTTTGAATCCGTTACTTTAAAGATAAAATAATGAGATCATTCTAACTAAAGGTCCACTTATGAGCTTCTTCCTATGAGCTTTCAACCACATCACATGGTCTTCATCAGCAGATCATGTGAACTGCAATAAGAACTCGTGATAAAGTTCAATAAATAAAGACCAGGGTCCCACAGAGACCCAGTAGACCTACAGGGACCCAGTAGACCAGCAGCACTGCTACACACAGAGACCTGGCAGCTTCAGGACTTCAGTTAAAGACGATGATGCTGAATGAAGCCGTTAAAAGCAGATCCACATGAATAATAAAGGTCCCTGTCCTGGTGCTCACAGGTGTGTGTTCGTGTGCAGCAGCTACCTGTTGTGTTCTTAATGTAACACACACACACACACACACACGCGCATTCAGCCTACACACAGGCGCGCTAAATCCCTCACAAGGTCATGTTGCTGTGGGTGGTATTCCGGGTTAAACCCCCGTATTCACGTCGCTTTTACCGGATATACAAACATGACCATAACCGTAATGACCGTGTGTGTGCGTGTGTGTGTGTGAATGACGTCCTTACCGTAAACGCCCTGGCCGTGCGCGCCCTGCAGGAAGCCGGTAAACAGCCACAGGAGACCGAACACCAGACCCATCTTCACATCCTCCTCTGGCCGCCTCGCAGCTCCTCCAGCCGGCGTCCCTCCGCACGGAATCCGGTGACCGGTGACCGGTTCTCATCCAAAAAACAAAATCCAGCTGTGCACCCCCCCCCCCCCCCTCCCCCTCCCCCTCCTAAGCACTCCAGATGTGGCAGGAAGGTCCGGTTCCCCTCATCACCAGAGCTAACGTCGGCTTAAAAAACGGTCTGCGGAGACGCGCACGTGCCTTCAACCGCGTCTCCTTGTCGGTGACATTGTCGGTAAAAAAAGACTCAAATTCACAAAAAGAAAAAAAAAAGAAAAGAAAAACACGACCCGGTACCGCTCACAAGTCCCCGCTGCCCCCCCTCCGCCGAGTCCAACACTGCGCTCCGTGTCCGTTAGTCGGTACTGGAGTAACGTCCAGCACTCACCGAGAGGTGAGAAGCGGTAAAACCCGCTCCGTATCCGTTCCAGCGGCTCCTCGTGGAGCCCGTCAGGCCGGGCAAAGGTGAGGCGGGCTCCGTGACGCCGTGATGCCGCTCTGAGCTCCGGAAGAAGAAGAGGCGGACAGTCCGGTGGACTCGTCGGTGCACTTTTACCGGTGAGACACGTCACCGAGCGAACCGAGCGGTAAAGTCGAGCAGAGTGGACACGGATGCTGCTTCCCGAAATACATTTCTTTTCAAAAATAAAACACAGTGACCAAACGTTGCAATATATTTTTTTATGGTTTATTCAAAACACAAAACTGATCTAATAAACATAAATAATGTAGGATGGTGGTGACCGACCTGTGGGTCGCGAGCCTCCAAGGAATCAAAGTTAAATCTGAGGAAAGAAAGAAAGAAAATATTTCTGATAGGCCTACAAACAAAAATATATGTTTGTTTCTTTAGACTTTTGCTCATTTGTTTTTGTTTGTTTGATTGTTTGTTTGGTAGAATAATAACAAATTCAACGGAAACATTAAAAGAGAATAAAACACTTAAAAAGCTCACAACTGTCAGTGAGTTTAAACTGTGGCAGGAGTTCTGTAATAAATCATATTCTGTAATAAGTTGTCATAAAATAATACAGTTAAGTCTTGCTCACATGTAGAATATTATAAATATGTTACTTTACATGTTAACACATTTAGGTTGGTTTTAATTCCCTTTACCATTAAAGTATTGTTCCTTATTCCATTGTATTGTTAATTGTATTTGTATCTGTTTGGAGGCAGACATGTGACCCAAACGTGATTATTGTATAAATAGGCTGTGTTATCATGTTACTTATCAACACATTCATTTAACTGTTTCTATACTCACACAATAACAACATTACCAGTTTTGGGACGTTTTGTTGTCACATAATCCTTATTTATATCACCACATTCGGAATTGACGGGCTTTTATTTTGAAGAGCCGTTTCCGGTCCCAGTGTAACTAAGCTGCCGCGCGAGACATCTCGAGCCGCTAGTTTTTGACCGTGACTAGAAAAAAAACACATCCCTCACGAGACAAGAGGAGCTGTAGGCGGTACGCGGGGTAGAACATGACAGCGCGAGCCCTCTCTGTGCACGTGTGTGATGTTCTTTTTTTTCCCAGGGACTCCTGGTGAGGCGGGAACACACACAGACACAGAGAGAGAGAGAGAGAGAGAGAGAGAGAGAGAGAGAGAGAGAGACCTGGGTTAAAATAACGCTATATGGAGTGTTACGTATAATTCTATGTCCTGCTGTGAATGTCTGTGCGTGTGTATGTGTGTGTGTGTATTCTATGCCTTTGAGTTCTAGGTGCAGCTCCCTGATGACTGATTGAGGGCACCTGGATGAAGGTGTGGGTTTTACCTATATAAGTGCCTCCTTGCTCCGCCCTCGCTCTCTCTCATCTGCCCGGCACCAGACCCTGGTCTTCAGTTAGATTTGCACATTACGGTTTATTTGTGTCCTGTAATAAACTGGCACCTGTGGTTTTTGAATCTAACTTGGTGTTGTGTCCCTCCTTATGTTGCGACTTCCAAGCCGGTCGTAACAGTAGTTAGACCTGGTTGAAAATGACGCTATATGTAGTTAGACCTGGTTGAAAATGACGCTATATGTAGTTAGACCTGGTTGAAAATGACGCTATATGTAGTTAGACCTGGGTGAAAATGACGCTATATGTAGTTAGACCTGGGTGAAAATGACGCCATACATCGTTAGACCTGGGTTAAAATGACGCCATACGTCGTTAGACCTGGGT
>NW_022282356.1:5047-7821 GCF_004355925.1 Anarrhichthys ocellatus
ATATATGTAGTTAGACCTGGGTTAAAATGACGCTATATGTAGTTAGACCTGGGTTAAAATGACGATATACGTAGTTAGACCTGGGTTAAAATGACGATATACGTAGTTAGACCGGGGTGAAAATGACGATATACGTAGTTAGACCTGGGTGAAAACGATGCGATATATAGTTAGACCTGGGTGAAAATGATGCGATATGTAGTTAGACCTGGGTGAAAATGACGCTATATGTAGTTAGACCTGGGTGAAAATGACAATATATGCAGTTAGACCTGGGTGAAAATGACACAATATGTAGTTAGACCTGGGTGAAAATGACAATATATGTAGTTAGACCTGGGTGAAAATGACAACATATGTAGTTAGACCTGGGTTAAAATGACGCTATATGTAGTTAGACCTGGGTTGAAATGACGATATATGTAGTTAGACCTGGGTTGAAATGACGATATATGTAGTTAGACCTGGGTTAAAATAACACTATATGTAGTTAGACCTGGGTTAAAATGATGCCATATGTAGTTAGACCTGGGTTAAAATGATGCCATATGTAGTTAGACCTGGGTTAAAATGATGCCATATGTAGTTAGACCTGGGTTAAAATGACACTATATGTAGTTAGACCTGGGTTAAAATGATGCCATATGTAGTTAGATCTGGGTTAAAATTACACTATATGTAGTTAGACCTGGGTTAAAATAACACTATATGTAGTTAGACGTGGGTGAACATAATATTTGATTATGTTTTTGTACATTTTCTGTGTGCAGCCTGAACTAACTATAAACTAAAGACTGAAAGTTGTGATGTGATGAACATTAAAGCGTCTTCTCTGTGTTCCAAAATCTTCAGGGACCAGAGAGTCAGAGACCATCAGGACTGAAGATCCTGGAGACCTCAACCTGAAGACCTCAACTGGACAAACTCTCCCAGGAGCTCGTTCATGGAGGAGCTCGTTCATGGAGGAAGTGTTATTTGTTCCTGTTAACCTCAGAACTTTAACACAACTAAGTAACAGAGCTGTGCCTGAACTGATGGAGGAGACACCACGACCACAGGAGGACAGGAAGACAAGATGACAGAAAAGGAGGACAAGTGATGTCATCCGTTGGTTTGTGGACTGACGTTCTGAAACCAGAACGATTAATAAAACAATTTAGGACCAAAATGTTACCATTTTGGGAAGTAGGTACATTTTAGAAAATGAAGGATATCTATAAATACTGAAGGACCTTCTTAGTTATGAGGACATCTTCGTAAAATGGAGATAATGTTGATACAGTGAGAACATTTTGAGGTCAAACATGAGACGTTAGTGAAGTGTCCCTTTAAAGCTGCAGCATCAGTTCAGGGTCTCAAAGCTTTTATTGAACTCAGGTTTCCTCTTTGAACACACCGATGCTGAGCTTCGTGAAACGTCTTCTGAAGCTGCCGATGTTCATTCCGTCTTCATCACACTCACAGAAACAACATCACAGGATTAAAGAAGCAGTCAGAGAAAAGTCTGCTTCCTGGTTCAGCTGATGTTACAGAAAAAGAAGTGATTAAAGCTGTGTGTCACTTCAAAGTTATTGAACCTTCTCTGAACCAACAGCTGTTATATTCTTCTCATTATTATCAGAGCTGGAAGAAGTACTCAGATCCTCTAAGTAGTAATACTACTACAGTACAGCCGTCAGGGCCTGCAAGGCCTTCTCTGCTGGCCTAAACAGAATCACAAAGTTATATCTATTTTATAATTTAATAATGTTTCTTAAATACACTACATGTATTATGTTTTTAAAAATATTTTCCCCATTATCTTATGTTCTCATTGCACAACTGTCTTCCTCAGTTGCTCTGCTTCCAGTGCAGCTTGTTTTAAGTAGAGCTTTTATCCAATCAGATCTCACCTCTGTGTCTCTAGGTAAGAACAGAGGCAGAGGCCTGCAGACTCACAAGTGCATCCATGAGCACTTTAAGTGAATGGGGACAATATTGTTGATTGTCATAGTGTTCAACCAATCAGATCTTTAGTTTGACATGTTGGGCGTATTCTTTGACGTGTCAGCACCTGCTAGCTGGCCTATAATGACATCAGCATTAGTGCAGCTCAGTGTCCATGTGCAGCTCTGCAGTGAGGTGCAGCGTGCGCTGTGATTGGTCAGTGGGCGAGCACGTGACTATCGTGAAACGATCACATGATGCAGCTCAGTCAATTAAATATGGGTATTCTGACAAGTTTCCTGACTCGAGTGAGATGTACACACACCGTGGGTACATCTCAAGTCTCTTAATTGCATCCCCGTTTCCCTCACTTGCGTCCTTTCCTTGCGTCTTAGTCCCTCCCACCAGGGAGGGACTAAGACGCCATGGAGGAAGCCATGCGAGGAAACCATGGAGGAAACCATGCGAGGAGAGAGGAACGAGGAGATATGTTTTAAGAGACATGAGACGTCCTTTCCTCAGCTGCGTCACGTGAAGCGACGTCTGTTTCTGATGACGGAGGATCAGCTGATCACAGCTGATCAGCTGTCAGTCGGCTTTACCAGCTGGAGAGACTTTTGATAAGTTAGTGTGTGTTCACATGACCACTGTACTTAATAACAGTAACTAATAGCACTAATAACTAATAAAGACACACAGTGATCACCACTGTAGAGGTGTTTCTCTCTGTAGTCTGTTAAACTGTGTCCTGTGTTCTGTTTATAAGCTCAGGATCCATTTCTACCGGCGGAATGCGATCGTCTTATTTATGAATTATTTGCGTCTGTACGTTTTGAAATTGTGACTGT
>NW_022282357.1:0-7808 GCF_004355925.1 Anarrhichthys ocellatus
GTGTTATTGGAGACTTTTCTGGTGTTATTGGTGACTTTTCTGGTGTTTTGGAGACTCTGTCCTCAACGAGCAGTGGGTGCTGCCGTGAGCCCCTCCGCCATCCCAAAGCACTCACAGGCGGTCAGTCTCACAGAAGCCTCGCGCTGCAATCAGAGCAGAGAGGAGACCCACACTCGACTCCGCGTCCAGACTGCAAATGCGCAAAGCAGCCGCTGAGGGTGACAAAAGACGTCCTGACGTGTTTGTCAAAGTGTTATTTACTGCTTTTTTTTGTGTTGGAATAAATGTTAAATAGTTAACTGGTAGTAGTAATGCGTGTTTGATGTCTTCATTGTTTTGCATTAAATCATACTGGGATGTTTGTTGAAATTGATTGGATGTGGCACAGTGCTACCTAGAACATTTTCCACCAACCGCCACTGTCCGTGTGTTATATCTACAATCCTCCAAGAATCGTAAGCAATTCACGTACAGGCCGGGTGAGTATAGTGCACACATAGACTCGCTGTCTATTAATAAATGCTTCATCGAATTGTGGGTGGCGTGTCCTTGCAGCCCTGGGCCGTTCAGGTTTGCTGTCCGAAGCTGTTTTTGACTACAGGGAGTTTCTGCATGGGGGGAAATTTGAGCTTGTTATAAAGAGAGAGAGAGCGAGAGAGAGAGAGAGAGAGAGAGAGAGAGAGAGAGGAGATGACAGACAGGAGGTTTGCATGCATGGTGTCCTAGAGATTCCCATGCTGTTTATTAGAATGTGGCTCTAGGGGTCCTGCCGAGGTAGCTATTCCTGGACAGCACTGAAGTCAGCATACCAACAACTGCAGGACTGTTACAGACCTGGGACCAGAACAGTCGTGAAGTACACTCTTTGCAGGCAGCGATGTCATGTGCATTCTTACAAGACGAATAAATCAAAGTTTCTTGTTAACAAATTGACGCGCACAAAAAAAATAGCAAATTTGTGATGTTAATGAATGCAATGTGCTATGGTTAATCCCGGGAGGTCAAATCAGTTTGCATGCCTGTTTTCGTATAAAGGTCGGAGGTCAGGATCAGCTACAGAGCAGGACTCATGGTGGAGATGAAGAGTTGACCCCGGGTCCATTTTTGAACCTCCCTGAGACTCTGTATGTCCTTATTTCAGTCTATTAATTCAGGCTACACAACAAAGCTTCCTGTTGCTAATAAAATTATGCTCCTACTGTATATCTATCTGTAAACCATCCCAAATCTACTTATATATATTTTTTCAAGCAACTCACAAACGTCAGGCATTTTACCATGACATCAGAGCCAACACATTCTCACTCGTCGACGCTTTAAACCGTGTTTCCCTCTAGCGTCCATTTTGGACGTGTCAAGGACGACGTGTCTTTCAAAATAAATTTCCGCGTTCACAGGAAACGTACAATTTCTGCTTGTGTTTTTTTTAAATAAACTTCCAACATAGGTTTACTTCATTTTTATGTTTACTTGGTTAGGTTTAGGCAACGAAACTACTTGGTTAGACTTCGTAAAACATTGTGGTTTGGGTAAAATAAGTATGCTCGTTACGTGATTTAGTCAGGCTGCTTTCACCCAGCATTCATAGCTTTACCTACAAAAAATGATGCGCCGTTAGTCGTAGGTATCTAACAAAATTATTTTGTGTGTAATATGCGTAATCATGAATGAGAATGTAGTTATTTTAACCCAAACGAAGATCTTTTCCTAAACTTTAACATGTAGTTTTGCTTGCTAAATTTAACTAAATATTTCACAATCTTTTCCTAAGCTGAACTAAGTACTGTGAAGATGGAAGTTTATTTTGAAAATATTATATGCATGTAACGAGCGGAAATTGACAGGTGTTGCTGGCTATGGAAACACGTTGGAAATGCACGAAAAATGTAACTTTCAAGCTGTCACTGACACTTTAGCGCTTGTTAAAAAAAACGTCCTGTTTTTGGGGGTGTTTGATCAATGTTCATTGCCTAGGCACCAGACAAATCTGCAAGGTCATGTCTTATTTGGTCTGGCCCTCCCTCCACTTTATCCAGCAACTTGAGATCTGATGGGCCAATCACAACCATTTATTTACTCTAGGGCATGTTTGAAACGACGACTGTGAAAAGAAGCGCCATTGAGGCATTTTCAAATAGGAGATTGCCAGTAGACGAGTATGCCTTTCTATTTTGTTTTTTTTAATTTTTATTGGTGTGTCACGTTTGACATCATGAACGCACCACAAAACCGGTAGTACAAAGCGAAAATATTAAGAAGAAACCCTTTTTATTGTCATATACACATACACAAAATTTGACCTCTGCATTTGACCCATCCCTGTATATAGGGAGCAGTGGGCTGCCAATGACCGGCACCTGGGGAGCCAGGGGTTCAGTATCTTGCTCAGGGAAACTTCGACACGTGACACGTCCCAGTTGAGGATTGAACCGTTGACCCTGTGGTTACCAGACAACCCTCTTAAGCCAGTGAGCCACAGTCGCACCCACCATTTAGCCAAAGTCGCCCATTACGGTGGTTTCTTATACAGCCTCTCTTTCAAACTCTCAAACCAGAGTAATTGGTGGTTGGAACAGCAGAAAGACTAACAGAGGGTACCTAACAGCTAACCTGACCCGCCAGATGGTTTGTTACACAGAACCATCGGAGAAGCCATTATTGGAAACTGTTTGGAAAGGGCAGGCCATTGTTGTTATGAACGAACAGTATCCTCTCCATTTCGTCTCACACACACCTAAGCCACGCCCATAGCTGCCAGTAGCTCCTCGCAGGAATCGAATTAGTCCGTGCTCTGTCTTTCTGGGTTTCCATGTGATTTGTGATCTCGGCGATTCTCATGTGATCTTGTGACATTCCATTGCCCGAAGCCCCCCTCCCCGCTGCCAAACAGAGCGCTGCTTGCTTGTTCATTGATATCGAACGTGTCGCGTGTCCAAATTCCACCAACTTTGACACTGCACGTCCTTCGGTCACCAGGAATACACCCGTCAAGTGTGAAGTAGATCTGATGAACTGTTCTTGAGATATGCAAAGGACACACAGATAGACAGATGGATATTCCTTGCTTTGTAGTAAGAGAAACAGAATTATGTCAACCCACAAACATGTATTTGAAGACTTGCTTCTTTTTTACAGTGTTTGCACAAATGACTCTTAACGTACACAACACTGCCTGAACCTCCACCCCTTCTGCCCTAACCCAGACTTGTCTTTCTCCAATGGTGGGTCAACAGTCCATGACCGTTGGCGAGCAGGGCTTGTGCTGGTGATAGCTTCAGGCTGTGACATTGATGAACCGACTGCTGCCCTGTCTTTTACAAAGTGTCCCCAGTGAGCAGGTAGCAGTGAAGAACATCCCTCTGTCAACTGTCCTGAGGGAGATGGCACAGAGGCCTGACCATACACACACCAACCAATTGCATAGACATGTTGTATATATACACACACATGCAAACAACCTGACAGCAAAACATCAGTCATTTCTTTGTCCAAATCGCCCTGACTGTATATTCTGTTTTCCAACAAAAAGGCAGAGACCTGCAGTCAGTCAGTTAGTGTGTGTTTTTAGTGAAAAGGCCTCAATTCATTGCTCTCTGGAGTTAGGTTGGCTTTTATCTGATGAGATTGTGTGCAGTAAAACACATTTAATCTTATAAGAACTATACTGAAATGGTTTTACTGTTCCACTCTCTGGCAATATTGCTCAATGGGCTTTTAATTGGCAACACATTGAGCACTTACAGCCATGTTGGCCTTCAATATGGCCTTCAAATATTCTTTCAAATAACTTTTCTCCTCACAGATATATAGAGAGAACTGCTTACAGCATTTGGCCCTGTTTATTAGTATGAAAGTTGCTCAGTGGCGCATGAAACCAAAAAGCGTCACGCGAGTATAAAATCCAGCTAAGAGTCCCTAGTTTGATGGAAACAAACAATTTTCAGCAGCATCAGCAGCTTCCTGTTGTGTCTCACAGTGAGGCTGGGATATCCACACCGATTGTTCAAAGTAACAGCCGCTGAAAATGTGAGTGCCCAGTGTGTTGGCAGTCTGGGCGATGGTATATAAAGAAAAATAATGTGAATGAGGGAATTTCAAGGAAAGGCATTCAGCACAAAGTTATTGTCCCATAAAACAAAAGTTCAGTGCCAAGCAAGACGGACTTTGCATTCCGGACTTTGGACTAAATGCTTACATCAGAATGCTCACAATAATAACTTGGTTTAGTATGTTAGCATGCTAATATTTATTTGCGAATTAGCACTAAACCTAAAAAAGTATTTGCTGATAAATCAGTGTAATGAAAACATTTTGACCTTGAGGAAGTATAACAGGTGCAGTTTTCCTGAATTTAAAAAGACATTTGACACCGTAAATCACAACACCTTTATATCCAAACTCTCAATCTACCATTTATCAAAACAGTCACTTTCATGGTTTGATTATATGGGCGTGAACAATATGTTGAGGCGACTGTGGCTCAGAAGATAGAGCGGGTCGTTCCTCGGCTCCTAGTCCTTGGGGTTAAGAGTCCTTGGGCAAGACACTTAACCCCAAATTGCTCCTGAAGGCTGTGCCATCGGTGTATGAATGGGTATGAATAGAGATAGTTAGAGATAGATTAGATAGTCCTGATGGGCAGGTGGCATCTTGCATGGTAGCCTGTCATCAGTGCATGATGGGTGTGAATGGGTGAATGGGTGTAGTGTAAAGTGTTATGAGTGGTCAGAAGTCTAGAAAACCACTAGAAAGTTCAGCCTTTGACACCCCACAGCCTCATGTTCTCCTGAATACACTGCAGCTGATGAATGTCATCGCCTTCACTAAGTGGTACCACTCATTCCTCACCAACCGTTCCCAGCAGGTCAGGGTGAACAGCACCTTGTCTGAACCCTTGACCATCAACACCGGCGCCCCCCAGGGGTGCATCAGTTCACTAGTCCTGTTCACCCTGTACACTAATGAATGCACATGCAGCACTGCTAACTATTACATGATACAGTTTTCTGATGATACAGCCATCCATGTCTGACACATCAGATACAGCTGTGTACAAACATGAGATTCAGAACTTTGTCCAGTTGTGCGACAAACACTTCCTCATCGTCTACGTCAGGAAAACAGAGGAGATGGTATTTGACCTTAAATACATTGGAGACCACTCACCAGTGGTTATTCATGACCAGAACATAGCACAGGTTGACTCCTACAGATACCTGGGCATACACATTGACAATAAACTGACATGGAGTGTTCAGGTAGAAAATGTCTGCACTAGGGTCCAACAGCAGCTCCTCCGTAGGCTGAGGGTCTTTGGTGTCAACCAGAAAGTCTTGCTCCTCTTCTACCACGCTATAGTTGAGAGTGTCCTGCGGTTTGGCAACCTCAGTGTACAGCTGAAAGCCCAGATCACCCGGCTAACACAAAGAGCCATGAAACTCATGGGAGTCAGACAGCATCCCACACTCCAGGCTGTCTTTGATGAAACTATCATCAGACAGGCCCAGAAGATTATTTCAGACCCCATCCATGTCCTCCACCCTGAATACCAGCTTCTCCCCACAGGCAGACGCTTCAGAGTCCCCCAGTGCAGCTCAACCGCTTAAAGAACTCTTTCGTCCCCTTGTCCATCAAAGTCCTAAATGGCAAGCTAGCCAGAGTTTAACCCCTGTAACACCGATTTTTATTTATTTTTAATATCTTAACTATACACTACTGGTGCGTTGTACAATGGGCAGTGTGAAATGTGTTTGTTGGCTGGTGGCAGTCTTTTGCAAGTACTGTAGGTACTGTGTGTGCGGGTATGTGGACTGGCGACAGTCTGTGTATGTAATGTATGTATGCAATATGTTATTTGTATTGTTTTTTAACAGCAGACACTGTATGTATGTTTCCAAGACAAATTTCCTTCGGGACAATAAAGTCTATTTTATCTTATTGTCTGAGGACAACCAATGCCTGTAAAAATGTCTATGGCAACCCATTCAATAGTTGTTGAGATATTTCAGTCTGGACCAATGTATCGGACCAACCAGACCAACCTTGCCATCCCTAGAGTCATGTCACTAGTATCGTTAATAAATGATGTAGGTAAGTTCACATGTGCAGGTACTATAGCTTATTCTGAAAAATACATTTTCATGCAGTGCTTTCTAAGTGCCTTTGTGTATTTGTGATATACTGTATTTGCCATTAAATTGCAACCAACAACTAAAGCTAATGTGTTTCAACCATTCCATTTAGTCATACAATGAATGCTGCTGCTGTAGAATTTGACTGTTGGCCATATTGATTGGATTCAGCAATAAAGACAATGATAACTTTTACTGTATATAAACCAGGTAAATGATTCGTATTTTGTACTTTACATCTAATGCCGAAGTTTCAGGTTGAGTTGATGGCAGGAAGAAAAAAATACAACCAGACTTCTGAACTTTTCAAAAATCATGTGTCATTGCATTGTTTCTGCTGCTTCCTCGCTATTGTCTGGGTTTGGGTTCCATCCCATGCCGCCTGCTCTCCAACCTTGATAGTAAACTGGCTACGTGTGTAACAATTCGGTAGTACATAAAATAATGATAGCATCAAGGTGGGTCCTGCATCATTACCTGTATGCATGTCTTCCAAAGCCCTTTAGTGGATGCAGAAATTATGATTCTTATCCAGCTGAAACAAAGGGGGAAATAGTGTGACGCTCTTACAGAGACACAAAGTCCTGAACAGGAGGAGGCTGGCGTGGATGGATGGGTCAACAAACACAGGTTTAACCAAACCTGAAGCATAGCTATGTGAGATCAGAAAGCGTCTTTCATTTTGGAAACTGTGATTTTTAACGGTTTTGGAAGGCATAGACCAATTATGTGATTCTGCCGTTTCATTTGGAGGACTCGTTGGTCTTGTAGAGTGTCAGAATTTGGGGCCCAAAGTTACTTTCTGCTCCCCAGTGGGTTACCCCAACCACTATAATACGACGGCCGCACAACAAAAGTAGTAAAAATTAGCTCCAACTGGACCAGCTATATTAAAATCATGCTCAATTAATGCAACGGCACTAAATATCTGATAATGTGTATGTGTATGTGTAACAGCATATGAAGACATAGCATATGACACAGTTCAGATTAATGTCAATATTCCTAGACAACGAAGAGGTCCGTGTAAAACAAAGCAAGATGCAGGAATCAGGAATTAAGAGCGCCGGTCCTTTGTTGAGTTATGGGTCCTTCAACCAAAGTTAAAAAAAGAAGACAGAGGATGGAAGAACAGAGTACATATAGCACAGGAGAAGAAGATGAGTGTGTGTGTGAGCAGCATGAGTAACTAAATTCACACTGCCTGGCTCGCTAATGAAACTATTAATTTAATAAATGGGGAATGTTGTTTTGATCGCCATCTCGGTGGTCGATGAAAGTCACTGTACTGTATATGTGTGTTTGTGTCCTTGCGCACATTTGCTTGTGCACGACCTCTCCCGCATGTGTGTGTGTGTGTGTGTGTGTGTGTGTGGTCGTGTTCAGCAATGTGTGCCACAACAGAGTGACAGCGCGCCCCGTAAGCACATTTCCAACAGGCTAATTAAAGCTCCTCCGGAATAAGGCCAGGCTTATTAACATCTCGACGCAGCCACTAAAGCCTGCTCATAACCCAACAAGGATCAATGCTCTTCATTAGGGGCCGGACCCGATACTGCTGCCCTGCCAAGCCGGCAGCCCAGCCACCCAAATGAAGACCATAGGGGAAATGCAGAGCTGGTGGAAATGCAGAGAGAGAGAGAGAGAGAGAGAGAGAGAGAGAGAGAGAGAGAGAGA
>NW_022282358.1:0-5070 GCF_004355925.1 Anarrhichthys ocellatus
CAATATGTATATATATATACAGTATAGTGTGTGTCAGCATTTGAAGCAAGACGTGGGTATATTTTATCCACTTACGCAAAATCCGTTGCTACAGTGATGGTGTAAATCTCAGCTGTAGACTGTGACACATTCTGCTTATTGTGTTCATAAAATATTAAATAATAAAATATTAAAATATGTTTCATGGACTGCTGTGGCAGGGGTCAAAAGTGAGGTTAGTTTTCTCACCTTCACACTGAACAGAAGCATTTCAAAATTCTATTTTTACTGGTGTTATGTAATACCAGTCCAGGGGTTTATTTGAAAAGGATCTTCAATGATCATGTATTGATTTAAAGTAAGAAGAAACCTGCAATTAAGAGGTTTTTAAAACCTGACATTGACCTTCATGTGAATAATATCCTGCTGATTATGCTGGAGCAGTGCATGTGTGCTCCTTGTTCGAACATACAAGTCATACCTATGTATATGTCACATGTGAAAACATAAAAAAATGTAACTTGGCTGCTCTCAGTCATTAGACTTTTGACAAAAGAAATTTTAGGATCAGGGAAATCAGGACAAATAAGCCAAGATGGTGTGCAAGAACATGTTTCCTTGACATTGAACCAAAAGCAAGAATTTAAGACTTTTTAAAATCACTTACAATGACATTTATTGCCAACTTCATGGCCATACTGGCAAACATATGAAGGATTCAATAGAAAATAATTATTTACCAAGTACTTGTTTTCAATAAAACATTTTATTATAATACTCACATTCAATATACAATAGCTTACGAGTGGTGTGATAGAATTATTTGCAATTGTGATATTATATACAACTGTTGGTATTATCATTCTATTTCAGTAGTTTATTTTAAGACGTATGCAGCTTAAGCCTAAACGTTTGATGACATATGCCATATAACTATTATTATTATTTTCTTATTGTGTTGTAAAGTGATTACAAATACACGAACACATAAACAGCTACAGACTTTTCACCTTATACACAGCAGATCTATCACAACTCAGTCACAGCAAACTGGCCAGAGATCAAATCCTATTCTATCTTCCCTTAAAGGGCCAGTGTGTAAGATTTAATGGCATAGTATAGTTAGTAGTGAGGAGGTTGCAGGTTAAAACAAACTAAAACTTCTCCTGTGTGATTAATATTATATGTATTATTGCTGCTCAACAAAGCCTTCCTGCTGGTCCCTCTGTGGTTCTGACATTCGGTTTTATTGTTTATCAAGAACAAACACAAACAGGACTAGTTACAGCAGAGGAAGGTGACGGCAGGAGTACACACTTCCGTTCAAGCTACCCTAACGTTTGCTCACAGATCCACTGGAGTCTGGCACTACATTTGGAGTTGTTTAAACCAATGAAATCAATCATTGTGCGAAGGTCACCACAGTCTTCTCCTCCAAGCGAGTCATCAGGCTGCCCACGGGCCCAGTCCAACCTGCAGACAGACAGTTCAATATTTATTTTAGCTAATCGTGTAAGGTCTAACGGGAAGGTTGCCATTTCCCTCATCAGCACTGCCGACGAGGTAAATGCAACAGGTGTGTAAGTCTGGTGATGTGAGGAGAGCAGGACTGGCTGCTGGTGGTTAGAGAGGATGGCAGGTCCGAGGAGTGAGAGGAGGATAGATGGGCTGAGGGAGCAGAGAGAGCTTGTAGCTTGTACAGATTCTGGATCAACGGCACAGAATCGCTGCATGTGAGATTACTGTCAGACTGAGTACTGTTACTCATTACTGTGCAACGCCCCTGTTGGTTCCAATGATGTAGTTATCATGCAAAGTAGGCCGCCCCCCCCGAACTCCTGTGCCCGGAGCGACTCCGGCAGTCCGGCCGCCCACCCGGGTCCAGAGCCCTCTCTCCCGTCCGACCGCCCTCCTGCCCGTCCCCCGGAGCCTGGTGGCAGATTGGATCCAGCTTTTTTCCTCCCCGTGGACTCGTCTCATCTCCAGTGGTTACCCCTCGTGTTGACTCTCTGACTCCCACGGTTTCTGTCTTTGCCTTTTGCATTTCACCTCACCTTGTGTCCTGTGTCTAAGTCTGCGCCTGAGTCTCTGCTCCACTCCTAAACCCACACGGTAAACCTTGAACCATCACAAATGTGTTGCTTTGGTTGAAAGTGTGTTGCATCTCTAACTAGCGTAATTGATCAGTGTGGAGAGTGATGTCACAGTTTACTGACACGCTTCATATACTGCAGCAAAGGTGAGAAGTTCAGCAAAGAACACGATATAAAACTGAAACATCATTCCCTAAACAGAAGTCTGAAGCACTGTCCATGTAATGACATGCATTCCTCATCTGAATGAATCATAACAAAGGTCACTTCCTGCAGCACAGTTCCCCATGTATGTCTATCAGTATCTCACCTGTCTCTTTTCACTGGTGTTCCATCCACCCAGATCCAAGTCCCTTCCTCCTCCCTGTCAGTCATACCAACCCACGCTGCCATGGTGAATCCAGTGAGGAAGGCCTGTCAGAAAGCAACCGGCTCAAAACACAAAGGAACTACAGAATCACACACTGCTGATTTAGATATCTGAGTTTCTGGATCATCCCACAGAGTATTTGTAGCAATGACATTCAGTTTAATAATGAGCAAACAAGATGTCAGCACGAAATTCACAGAGGCTATTTCTTTACAGATACACTTTAGAAAAAATAGAAGAAGCAAATCAGGAAGCTGCATGTGAACATGAAGGTACCTGTTCCTGTCTGCTGTTGATTATGACCAAGTCAGAGTCTCTCTGCACACAGTCCAGCCGGCTGCCGTCCCAGCTCCTCCTCTGTGAGGAAATGTAGTAACAACTGGAGCCGAACATCAGCCAGCCCTGTGGACACCTCTCTTCCTCTGCCTCTGCCTCACCTCATCACAGCAACACAGACATAGCACGTCACAACACAGACCACAGAGGACAGAACAGTCTCATGATGCAACAAAGAGCAGCATGCTGCTAAACACAATGCCTTCTCACAACGCTTGGTCCGTTCAAGGTTCCCCTCTAGCATCAGTTGTTGACGTGTCAGGGACGAAGTGTCAATAAAGACTCATGGTGTTCTTTTCAAAATACACTTCCAACGTAGGTTTCCTCAAAACCACTTGGTTAGGTTTAGGAAAGGAACGCCACGTAACTGGCGTTAGTTAAGTAGAGAAGGTACGTAATGAAAATAAGGTTAATGAGTCAACGTTGCTTTGGTTTTACACAGGACATGAACACAGGTCTCTTGGATGAAAGTCTATTGTTTGACCCATCCACCAACTTCTGAGAGGACTTCCTGGACTACGTCAGTGTCTCTGACCATCTAATGATGTGGATGGGTTTACATTGGAGTTAACTGAAGGGCCTGATGCAGCGAGTACCACCAAGTAATCTCCCTTGATGTCGCGTTGCTGTGGAGGCAGAAATCTCAGAACTTGAACCGATGAAACTATGTGTGGACATCTGTTTCTTTGCTTCTTTTTCATTTGGGTGAACTGACTTTTATCTTTCGATATTTCAGTGTTCAGTGCTTCACACAGAACATTATTCGTGTCAGTGTGGACAATATGAAACAATATATCAAATTCCACTGGTGGCCTTGCTAATGGAGGTGGACAGTACATATTGAAGAAGGGATAAAAAAAATAAAAATGAACGATCATGAATCTATATACAGATTTCATTAAGTACAATGCAGTAAGAACTACTACTACAATAATATCGTGTCTCGAGCAGTATTAACCCCTATATATATATATATATACTGTACATTAATCAAACATCCTATTGGTTTTGTTTTTGGTCACTTTGGCGATCACAACTTAAATCACCTTGTAGTTATGTAATGGTGATTTTGTTGGCAAACAGTTTACAACATGTCTACACTAACAGCTGCAGAGCAACATGATGATTCATGAGGAATGGTCTTTGTGTCCACCTGATGAATGCAAGTCCAATATTCTCAGCTCCTGATGTAGCCATCTGTCTCTTTAGCTGCTACATGCTCCACTATGTTCACCAGCTCCCTATGTGTCTGTCTGCTGTTTGGTGTGAACCCAAAGAGCCCGGTGAGAGGCTGTGGAACCAGAACAGTGAGCTAAGCTCGAGAGCTGCAGTCAGGTGTCTGTACCTACCTTTATCAGTGGGCTCACTCAGAGCCAGTCTCAGAGAGATGTTGAGAATCACCTGAAGAACACACAGCAGACCACAGCACAGCAGAACCACACTGAGATGTTTTAGCTCTGAACAACACACACACACACATACTTATTATTAACTTTATAAATCCACTTAAATAATCATAATAATAATATCCTTATGTTATTAACTATGTAACTATACTTTACCACAAAACACACAACAGCACTTTAATAATAATAATGTTAATTTTCTTATGTTATATTAAGATTATTATCTCAGACTTCTGAGAAAAGTTTTCATGAAAAAAATAGTTTTTTTTCAGAAGTAACAAGATACCTCAAAAACCTGCAGAAGCTCTCATTTCCTTCATGGAAGCAAATCTCTCCGCTCTGCTTAGTTGAATCATTGAGAAACTAATGAAGAATGACGTGAGTGCTACTGAGTTTCTCTCGAGTCACCTCATTCAGATGATGCATTTCTGATGCATCATCTTCTATCTGTGAAGATCATGTTGGTTCAACTGATTCTGGAGAAACAATCTAACGTCCAGCAGATCAGAACCACAGACTGTATATAAGAACAACAAAGTCCTGAGGTTTTGCACAAAGTCAACAAACTAATAACAATACCATCTATATTACTTAACATGTCTAACAGTATCTCCCGACGTCTCAAACCCACACCAAAATAAAACCAGATTAAATTGACGGGAGAAGTTTGCTTCCTCTCTTGGGATATTGAGATATCTCATTGATTCAGAAAAACTGATTTCTTTCCATGACGTTTCTCATAATTCTGAGATAATAATCAAGTTTTTCACATTAATTCAGAAAGAGAGCAAATGTTTTTTCTTCTCAGGTAAATACATTCCATTCTTCATACATATATCTATATATATATATATATATATATATATATATATATATATATATATAT
>NW_022282358.1:5170-7807 GCF_004355925.1 Anarrhichthys ocellatus
TATATATATATATATATATATATATATATATATATGTATGTATCTGTCCGAGATTACTTACTTGGTTCGGGATTCTTCTCTGTAGCAGCATTCTCAGTTTCAGGTTCGGGGAATTGCTGATACTTACCATCTTCAAAGTTGATGTGAGCCTCACTAGAGTGAAAGAACACAGCCATTGTGAAGCAGCTGCAGTGAGAAATGTGTTTTCTGACGTGCAGCACTCTGAACACGACAACCCTTTCCTGTTTGTCACTGGCCCTCCTGTCCTGTGGAGAGGAAGTATTGGTTTCCTATATCGACAGTATGCACTTGATGCTTCTTTGGCTATTTTTCTTTCCTATTTATTTACTATTTAATATATATTTGATTCACATTTTAGGAGAAAATCAGTGAGAATATTTTCAGATTTCATTCTTTTTAACAAAGTATTTATTTAGGGTTTTGTTGTGTTACAACAGGATCTTTAAAACGTTTTTTAAATATTTTACTAAATAGTATCGAGATAAAACACATTTTTAGTGTTATTTAAGAATACGTGCTTGGTGTGTTTATGAGTTATGTTACACAGACCTTTTCAGATTATATGAAAATGAAGTTTCCCATTTTTATGTTTTGCCAAATGTAAATTCAAATGACATTTCAATGTCGCCCTGTAAGGCAGCTAAACTTCAAACTTCTTCCATTTGAAGTACTTCACGATGAGCCAGTCAGATCAAAATCAAACTGATGTCATTCTAGCTTTCCTGACTGCCAATTGGTCCTGGCCTCAAACTGGAGATGACATCATCTCAGGTGGGACATGATAAGAAAGTGTTTCTCA
Organism: Anarrhichthys ocellatus; assembly: GCF_004355925.1. NCBI lineage: Eukaryota > Metazoa > Chordata > Actinopteri > Perciformes > Anarhichadidae > Anarrhichthys > Anarrhichthys ocellatus. Next base: position 5,991 of record NW_022282358.1, read on the forward strand.
GCAAATTAACTAAAATATTCACCCATGTATTCACCGTTTTTACTCTGTAGAAACATCCTGTTGAGGAAGAGGCACTGATTACAGCAGCAGCTTTACACAACAGGGTTACAGAGACATGGACAAGAGAAATGTGGCTCATGCTCCTGTCTTACACAAAAACATTTATTTCTATTGAAGCAGCTCATTAAATGGGGAAAACACTGACATGTAGAAAGCATTCTGGTACAAAATATATACAGTACATATACAATATTACATGAGTGAAAATAACTTGTCCTAGCATCACGTTCACAACCCAACATGACTCTTCAGCTGATTATTTTAAACAAAACATGCAACTGTCCATGTTTCAGACCGTAAAACCAACATGACACACAATGGATGAGACTGGACCTCAACACACAGAGATACATTTAGAGAATCAAGCCTGAATGTAGAATCAAAAAGTAGAAAAGTTTGGTGTATTATTTGGACATTAAATGCATGCATTTTCTGCTCAACTGTAATTTGACTGCATCTGCAGGAGGACCAGAATCCATCAGTGCTCATCCTTTAGAGGGCGGAGGGGGGCTGGAGCTGATCCCAGCGGACGTATATGCAGTTTGTAAATGCGGGAAAACCCACTAAGACAGGCAACCGCCTCCTTTAATGCTCCTATTTCCAGGAGAGTATGCCTTTCTATTTATTCTGGTGTGTCACCAACAGGTTAGTAAAACAGTGGAAATAATAATGCGGTTACTTATTCAGTCTCTCTTCAACCTCTGTGTCGACTCATTTGGAACAGTGTTTGATCTGTGATTGGATCATTGCATCATTGGCCTCTCTGCTGGTAGGAGCCGGAGCAGGAGCCGGTAACTACCTGACCTGACCACTGCAGAGGCATTTGTCCTGGGAGTGAATGCCTATTGAGACCTTTCCCTCTAAACAGGGGCAGCAGAGAGAGACAACCATTCCCACCCACAGGCACTTTAGTCACCAATTAACCTCAGCTGCATGTTTGGTGACTGGGTTTGGGTTTGGGTTTTTTTGACAGTGGGAGGAGTGTGTGTGTGAGGGAGACCGATGAAAGCATAGTTATGAATATTTTACTTTAACTTCTGCCAATCAATTCCCCCAAATCCCTCCATATACATATACATATACACACATATATACATACATATATACACATACATATATATACACACATACAGTTGTGTGAAAAAGTGTTCGCCCCCTTCCTGATTTCTTATTTTTTTGCATGTTTGTCACACTTAAATGTTTCAGATCATCAAACAAATTTAAATGTTAGACAAAGATAACACAAGTAAACACAAAATGCAGTTTTTAAATGGTTTTTATTATTAAGGGGAAAAAAAAAATCCAAACCTACATGGCCCTGTGTGAAAAAGTTATTAGGTTTGCCCCCTAAACCTAATAACTGGTTGGGCCACCCTTAGCAGCAACAACTGCAATCAAGTGTTTGCGATAACTGGCAATGAGTCTTTTACAGCGCTGTAGAGGAATTTTGGCCCACTCATCTTTGCAGAATTGTTGTAATTCAGCCACATTGGAGGGTTTTTTTCGAGCATGAACCGCCTTTTTAAGGTCATGCCACAGCATCTCAATCGGATTCAGGTCGGGACTTTGACTAGGCCACTCCAAAGTCTTCATTTTGTTTTTCTTAAGCCATTCAGAGGTGGACTTGCTGGTGTGTTTTGGATCATTGTCCTGCTGCAGAACCCAAGTGTGCTTCAGCTTGAGGTCACGAACAGATGGCTGGACATTCTCCTTCAGGATTTGTTGGTAGACAGCAGAATTCATGGTTCCATTTACCA
>NW_022282359.1:0-7806 GCF_004355925.1 Anarrhichthys ocellatus
GTGTTATTGGAGACTTTTCTGGTGTTATTGGTGACTTTTCTGGTGTTTTGGAGACTCTGTCCTCAACGAGCAGTGGGTGCTGCCGTGAGCCCCTCCGCCATCCCAAAGCACTCACAGGCGGTCAGTCTCACAGAAGCCTCGCGCTGCAATCAGAGCAGAGAGGAGACCCACACTCGACTCCGCGTCCAGACTGCAAATGCGCAAAGCAGCCGCTGAGGGTGACAAAAGACGTCCTGACGTGTTTGTCAAAGTGTTATTTACTGCTTTTTTTTGTGTTGGAATAAATGTTAAATAGTTAACTGGTAGTAGTAATGCGTGTTTGATGTCTTCATTGTTTTGCATTAAATCATACTGGGATGTTTGTTGAAATTGATTGGATGTGGCACAGTGCTACCTAGAACATTTTCCACCAACCGCCACTGTCCGTGTGTTATATCTACAATCCTCCAAGAATCGTAAGCAATTCACGTACAGGCCGGGTGAGTATAGTGCACACATAGACTCGCTGTCTATTAATAAATGCTTCATCGAATTGTGGGTGGCGTGTCCTTGCAGCCCTGGGCCGTTCAGGTTTGCTGTCCGAAGCTGTTTTTGACTACAGGGAGTTTCTGCATGGGGGGAAATTTGAGCTTGTTATAAAGAGAGAGAGAGCGAGAGAGAGAGAGAGAGAGAGAGAGAGAGAGAGAGGAGATGACAGACAGGAGGTTTGCATGCATGGTGTCCTAGAGATTCCCATGCTGTTTATTAGAATGTGGCTCTAGGGGTCCTGCCGAGGTAGCTATTCCTGGACAGCACTGAAGTCAGCATACCAACAACTGCAGGACTGTTACAGACCTGGGACCAGAACAGTCGTGAAGTACACTCTTTGCAGGCAGCGATGTCATGTGCATTCTTACAAGACGAATAAATCAAAGTTTCTTGTTAACAAATTGACGCGCACAAAAAAAATAGCAAATTTGTGATGTTAATGAATGCAATGTGCTATGGTTAATCCCGGGAGGTCAAATCAGTTTGCATGCCTGTTTTCGTATAAAGGTCGGAGGTCAGGATCAGCTACAGAGCAGGACTCATGGTGGAGATGAAGAGTTGACCCCGGGTCCATTTTTGAACCTCCCTGAGACTCTGTATGTCCTTATTTCAGTCTATTAATTCAGGCTACACAACAAAGCTTCCTGTTGCTAATAAAATTATGCTCCTACTGTATATCTATCTGTAAACCATCCCAAATCTACTTATATATATTTTTTCAAGCAACTCACAAACGTCAGGCATTTTACCATGACATCAGAGCCAACACATTCTCACTCGTCGACGCTTTAAACCGTGTTTCCCTCTAGCGTCCATTTTGGACGTGTCAAGGACGACGTGTCTTTCAAAATAAATTTCCGCGTTCACAGGAAACGTACAATTTCTGCTTGTGTTTTTTTTAAATAAACTTCCAACATAGGTTTACTTCATTTTTATGTTTACTTGGTTAGGTTTAGGCAACGAAACTACTTGGTTAGACTTCGTAAAACATTGTGGTTTGGGTAAAATAAGTATGCTCGTTACGTGATTTAGTCAGGCTGCTTTCACCCAGCATTCATAGCTTTACCTACAAAAAATGATGCGCCGTTAGTCGTAGGTATCTAACAAAATTATTTTGTGTGTAATATGCGTAATCATGAATGAGAATGTAGTTATTTTAACCCAAACGAAGATCTTTTCCTAAACTTTAACATGTAGTTTTGCTTGCTAAATTTAACTAAATATTTCACAATCTTTTCCTAAGCTGAACTAAGTACTGTGAAGATGGAAGTTTATTTTGAAAATATTATATGCATGTAACGAGCGGAAATTGACAGGTGTTGCTGGCTATGGAAACACGTTGGAAATGCACGAAAAATGTAACTTTCAAGCTGTCACTGACACTTTAGCGCTTGTTAAAAAAAACGTCCTGTTTTTGGGGGTGTTTGATCAATGTTCATTGCCTAGGCACCAGACAAATCTGCAAGGTCATGTCTTATTTGGTCTGGCCCTCCCTCCACTTTATCCAGCAACTTGAGATCTGATGGGCCAATCACAACCATTTATTTACTCTAGGGCATGTTTGAAACGACGACTGTGAAAAGAAGCGCCATTGAGGCATTTTCAAATAGGAGATTGCCAGTAGACGAGTATGCCTTTCTATTTTGTTTTTTTTAATTTTTATTGGTGTGTCACGTTTGACATCATGAACGCACCACAAAACCGGTAGTACAAAGCGAAAATATTAAGAAGAAACCCTTTTTATTGTCATATACACATACACAAAATTTGACCTCTGCATTTGACCCATCCCTGTATATAGGGAGCAGTGGGCTGCCAATGACCGGCACCTGGGGAGCCAGGGGTTCAGTATCTTGCTCAGGGAAACTTCGACACGTGACACGTCCCAGTTGAGGATTGAACCGTTGACCCTGTGGTTACCAGACAACCCTCTTAAGCCAGTGAGCCACAGTCGCACCCACCATTTAGCCAAAGTCGCCCATTACGGTGGTTTCTTATACAGCCTCTCTTTCAAACTCTCAAACCAGAGTAATTGGTGGTTGGAACAGCAGAAAGACTAACAGAGGGTACCTAACAGCTAACCTGACCCGCCAGATGGTTTGTTACACAGAACCATCGGAGAAGCCATTATTGGAAACTGTTTGGAAAGGGCAGGCCATTGTTGTTATGAACGAACAGTATCCTCTCCATTTCGTCTCACACACACCTAAGCCACGCCCATAGCTGCCAGTAGCTCCTCGCAGGAATCGAATTAGTCCGTGCTCTGTCTTTCTGGGTTTCCATGTGATTTGTGATCTCGGCGATTCTCATGTGATCTTGTGACATTCCATTGCCCGAAGCCCCCCTCCCCGCTGCCAAACAGAGCGCTGCTTGCTTGTTCATTGATATCGAACGTGTCGCGTGTCCAAATTCCACCAACTTTGACACTGCACGTCCTTCGGTCACCAGGAATACACCCGTCAAGTGTGAAGTAGATCTGATGAACTGTTCTTGAGATATGCAAAGGACACACAGATAGACAGATGGATATTCCTTGCTTTGTAGTAAGAGAAACAGAATTATGTCAACCCACAAACATGTATTTGAAGACTTGCTTCTTTTTTACAGTGTTTGCACAAATGACTCTTAACGTACACAACACTGCCTGAACCTCCACCCCTTCTGCCCTAACCCAGACTTGTCTTTCTCCAATGGTGGGTCAACAGTCCATGACCGTTGGCGAGCAGGGCTTGTGCTGGTGATAGCTTCAGGCTGTGACATTGATGAACCGACTGCTGCCCTGTCTTTTACAAAGTGTCCCCAGTGAGCAGGTAGCAGTGAAGAACATCCCTCTGTCAACTGTCCTGAGGGAGATGGCACAGAGGCCTGACCATACACACACCAACCAATTGCATAGACATGTTGTATATATACACACACATGCAAACAACCTGACAGCAAAACATCAGTCATTTCTTTGTCCAAATCGCCCTGACTGTATATTCTGTTTTCCAACAAAAAGGCAGAGACCTGCAGTCAGTCAGTTAGTGTGTGTTTTTAGTGAAAAGGCCTCAATTCATTGCTCTCTGGAGTTAGGTTGGCTTTTATCTGATGAGATTGTGTGCAGTAAAACACATTTAATCTTATAAGAACTATACTGAAATGGTTTTACTGTTCCACTCTCTGGCAATATTGCTCAATGGGCTTTTAATTGGCAACACATTGAGCACTTACAGCCATGTTGGCCTTCAATATGGCCTTCAAATATTCTTTCAAATAACTTTTCTCCTCACAGATATATAGAGAGAACTGCTTACAGCATTTGGCCCTGTTTATTAGTATGAAAGTTGCTCAGTGGCGCATGAAACCAAAAAGCGTCACGCGAGTATAAAATCCAGCTAAGAGTCCCTAGTTTGATGGAAACAAACAATTTTCAGCAGCATCAGCAGCTTCCTGTTGTGTCTCACAGTGAGGCTGGGATATCCACACCGATTGTTCAAAGTAACAGCCGCTGAAAATGTGAGTGCCCAGTGTGTTGGCAGTCTGGGCGATGGTATATAAAGAAAAATAATGTGAATGAGGGAATTTCAAGGAAAGGCATTCAGCACAAAGTTATTGTCCCATAAAACAAAAGTTCAGTGCCAAGCAAGACGGACTTTGCATTCCGGACTTTGGACTAAATGCTTACATCAGAATGCTCACAATAATAACTTGGTTTAGTATGTTAGCATGCTAATATTTATTTGCGAATTAGCACTAAACCTAAAAAAGTATTTGCTGATAAATCAGTGTAATGAAAACATTTTGACCTTGAGGAAGTATAACAGGTGCAGTTTTCCTGAATTTAAAAAGACATTTGACACCGTAAATCACAACACCTTTATATCCAAACTCTCAATCTACCATTTATCAAAACAGTCACTTTCATGGTTTGATTATATGGGCGTGAACAATATGTTGAGGCGACTGTGGCTCAGAAGATAGAGCGGGTCGTTCCTCGGCTCCTAGTCCTTGGGGTTAAGAGTCCTTGGGCAAGACACTTAACCCCAAATTGCTCCTGAAGGCTGTGCCATCGGTGTATGAATGGGTATGAATAGAGATAGTTAGAGATAGATTAGATAGTCCTGATGGGCAGGTGGCATCTTGCATGGTAGCCTGTCATCAGTGCATGATGGGTGTGAATGGGTGAATGGGTGTAGTGTAAAGTGTTATGAGTGGTCAGAAGTCTAGAAAACCACTAGAAAGTTCAGCCTTTGACACCCCACAGCCTCATGTTCTCCTGAATACACTGCAGCTGATGAATGTCATCGCCTTCACTAAGTGGTACCACTCATTCCTCACCAACCGTTCCCAGCAGGTCAGGGTGAACAGCACCTTGTCTGAACCCTTGACCATCAACACCGGCGCCCCCCAGGGGTGCATCAGTTCACTAGTCCTGTTCACCCTGTACACTAATGAATGCACATGCAGCACTGCTAACTATTACATGATACAGTTTTCTGATGATACAGCCATCCATGTCTGACACATCAGATACAGCTGTGTACAAACATGAGATTCAGAACTTTGTCCAGTTGTGCGACAAACACTTCCTCATCGTCTACGTCAGGAAAACAGAGGAGATGGTATTTGACCTTAAATACATTGGAGACCACTCACCAGTGGTTATTCATGACCAGAACATAGCACAGGTTGACTCCTACAGATACCTGGGCATACACATTGACAATAAACTGACATGGAGTGTTCAGGTAGAAAATGTCTGCACTAGGGTCCAACAGCAGCTCCTCCGTAGGCTGAGGGTCTTTGGTGTCAACCAGAAAGTCTTGCTCCTCTTCTACCACGCTATAGTTGAGAGTGTCCTGCGGTTTGGCAACCTCAGTGTACAGCTGAAAGCCCAGATCACCCGGCTAACACAAAGAGCCATGAAACTCATGGGAGTCAGACAGCATCCCACACTCCAGGCTGTCTTTGATGAAACTATCATCAGACAGGCCCAGAAGATTATTTCAGACCCCATCCATGTCCTCCACCCTGAATACCAGCTTCTCCCCACAGGCAGACGCTTCAGAGTCCCCCAGTGCAGCTCAACCGCTTAAAGAACTCTTTCGTCCCCTTGTCCATCAAAGTCCTAAATGGCAAGCTAGCCAGAGTTTAACCCCTGTAACACCGATTTTTATTTATTTTTAATATCTTAACTATACACTACTGGTGCGTTGTACAATGGGCAGTGTGAAATGTGTTTGTTGGCTGGTGGCAGTCTTTTGCAAGTACTGTAGGTACTGTGTGTGCGGGTATGTGGACTGGCGACAGTCTGTGTATGTAATGTATGTATGCAATATGTTATTTGTATTGTTTTTTAACAGCAGACACTGTATGTATGTTTCCAAGACAAATTTCCTTCGGGACAATAAAGTCTATTTTATCTTATTGTCTGAGGACAACCAATGCCTGTAAAAATGTCTATGGCAACCCATTCAATAGTTGTTGAGATATTTCAGTCTGGACCAATGTATCGGACCAACCAGACCAACCTTGCCATCCCTAGAGTCATGTCACTAGTATCGTTAATAAATGATGTAGGTAAGTTCACATGTGCAGGTACTATAGCTTATTCTGAAAAATACATTTTCATGCAGTGCTTTCTAAGTGCCTTTGTGTATTTGTGATATACTGTATTTGCCATTAAATTGCAACCAACAACTAAAGCTAATGTGTTTCAACCATTCCATTTAGTCATACAATGAATGCTGCTGCTGTAGAATTTGACTGTTGGCCATATTGATTGGATTCAGCAATAAAGACAATGATAACTTTTACTGTATATAAACCAGGTAAATGATTCGTATTTTGTACTTTACATCTAATGCCGAAGTTTCAGGTTGAGTTGATGGCAGGAAGAAAAAAATACAACCAGACTTCTGAACTTTTCAAAAATCATGTGTCATTGCATTGTTTCTGCTGCTTCCTCGCTATTGTCTGGGTTTGGGTTCCATCCCATGCCGCCTGCTCTCCAACCTTGATAGTAAACTGGCTACGTGTGTAACAATTCGGTAGTACATAAAATAATGATAGCATCAAGGTGGGTCCTGCATCATTACCTGTATGCATGTCTTCCAAAGCCCTTTAGTGGATGCAGAAATTATGATTCTTATCCAGCTGAAACAAAGGGGGAAATAGTGTGACGCTCTTACAGAGACACAAAGTCCTGAACAGGAGGAGGCTGGCGTGGATGGATGGGTCAACAAACACAGGTTTAACCAAACCTGAAGCATAGCTATGTGAGATCAGAAAGCGTCTTTCATTTTGGAAACTGTGATTTTTAACGGTTTTGGAAGGCATAGACCAATTATGTGATTCTGCCGTTTCATTTGGAGGACTCGTTGGTCTTGTAGAGTGTCAGAATTTGGGGCCCAAAGTTACTTTCTGCTCCCCAGTGGGTTACCCCAACCACTATAATACGACGGCCGCACAACAAAAGTAGTAAAAATTAGCTCCAACTGGACCAGCTATATTAAAATCATGCTCAATTAATGCAACGGCACTAAATATCTGATAATGTGTATGTGTATGTGTAACAGCATATGAAGACATAGCATATGACACAGTTCAGATTAATGTCAATATTCCTAGACAACGAAGAGGTCCGTGTAAAACAAAGCAAGATGCAGGAATCAGGAATTAAGAGCGCCGGTCCTTTGTTGAGTTATGGGTCCTTCAACCAAAGTTAAAAAAAGAAGACAGAGGATGGAAGAACAGAGTACATATAGCACAGGAGAAGAAGATGAGTGTGTGTGAGCAGCATGAGTAACTAAATTCACACTGCCTGGCTCGCTAATGAAACTATTAATTTAATAAATGGGGAATGTTGTTTTGATCGCCATCTCGGTGGTCCATGAAAGTCACTGTACTGTATATGTGTGTTTGTGTCCTTGCGCACATTTGCTTGTGCACGACCTCTCCCGCATGTGTGTGTGTGTGTGTGTGTGTGTGTGTGGTCGTGTTCAGCAATGTGTGCCACAACAGAGTGACAGCGCGCCCCGTAAGCACATTTCCAACAGGCTAATTAAAGCTCCTCCGGAATAAGGCCAGGCTTATTAACATCTCGACGCAGCCACTAAAGCCTGCTCATAACCCAACAAGGATCAATGCTCTTCATTAGGGGCCGGACCCGATACTGCTGCCCTGCCAAGCCGGCAGCCCAGCCACCCAAATGAAGACCATAGGGGAAATGCAGAGCTGGTGGAAATGCAGAGAGAGAGAGAGAGAGAGAGAGAGAGAGAGAGAGAGAGAGAGAGA
>NW_022282360.1:0-1788 GCF_004355925.1 Anarrhichthys ocellatus
AAAGCAGGGTTGTCATATTTAGTTTGATTGTAAAAATACTTTACAGTAAAAAGATGGATTAAACTCATTAGCAAGACCAGCTGAGGTGGTGATGTCATCAAGTAAGCTGCTGTTCCAATTGTCCGTACTGCGTTCTAAAAAGTTCACAAGTCCGTATTTGTGAACTTGGGTATTGAGAAAGACTCAGAGCTGCCAAAACATTTCCTACAAACTCTACTTCCTGACGCTGTGATGAGCTCCGTGTATCTACGATGAAAACACACCTGCTCGTCTGTCTTCAGGTCTCCGAACTCTTCCAGGAAAGTGCTTTCTGAAGGAAACTGCAGCGGCTCCAGGAAGTTCAGCAGGCTGAACAACTCCTCCACTGAGTTTTGCAGAGGGGTTCCTGTCAGCAGAACCTTGTCTTCCTGTTAGGAGACAAGAGTCTTCTTTAGAACCTGCTGCTCCTGATGAACCATCACACAAGGTTCATTACAACAAGCAAACCAGACGACATACAAACACATAGACCAATGAGAGGAGACACATGAAGGACTTAGATATCAACAGGTTTCTGGATATGAACAAATATCTTTTAGAGAAGGTGTTTGAAGGAACGAAAGAGTCCAACAAGTCATCCACCTCTGGAACAACTGAGAAAAGCATGTTAATGTTCCCCTTTAACTTATTTAGACGTGATCAACCATGTGTTAGGACCCTTCCACGCAAACCCAGACTGACCAGGTTCATGAGTTTCAGCCCCTCCAGCAGTTTGCAGTTCCTGTTTTTCAGGCGGTGAGCTTCGTCTATCACCACGCAGCGCCAGTGGAGCTTCCTCAAGTCAGGACAGTCGGCCATGATCATCTCGAAGGTGGTGATCAGCCCGTGGAACTTCAGCACACCGGGGATGGTGTTCCCCTGAGGAGGAAAGGTTCATAAAGGGATGGAGAGCGGACCGCCCTACTTTATCTACTAAAACCTCGCCCCTACTCTAGAACTTCGCCCTCCTCTAGAACCTCGTCCCTACTTTATCTACTAAAACCTCGCCCCTACTCTAAAACCTCGTCCCTACTTTATCTACTCCAGAACCTCGTCCCTACTTTATCTACTAAAACCTCGCCCCTACTCTAAAACCTCGCCCCTACTCTAAAACTTCGCCCCTACTCTAAAACCTCGTCCCTAATTATCTACTAAAACCTCGCCCCTACTCTAAAACCTCGTCCCTAATTATCTACTAAAACCTCGTCCCCACTCTAAAACCTCGTCCCTAATTATCTACTAAAACCTCGCCCCTACTCTAAAATCTCGTCCCTAATTATCTACTAAAACCTCGTCCCTACTCTAAAACCTAGCCCCTACTTTATCTACTAAAACCTTGCCCCTACTCTAGAACCTCGTCCTTACTTTATCTACTAAAACCTCGCCACTACTCTAGAACCTCGTCCCTACTTTATCTACTAAAACCTCGCCCCTACTCTAAAACCTCGCCCCTACTCTAGAACCTCATCCCTACTTATCTACTAAAACCTCGTCCCTACTCTAGAACCTCGTCCCTACTTATCTACTAAAACCTCGCCCCTACTCTAGAACCTCGTCCCTACTTTATCTACTAAAACCTCGCCCCTACTCTAAAACCTCGCCCCTACTCTAGAACCTCGTCCCTACTTTATCTACTGAAACCTCGCCGCTACTCTAGAACCTCGTCCTTACTTTATCTACTAAAACCTCGCCCCTACTCTAAAACCTCGTCCCTACTTATCTACTAAAACCTCGCCCCTACTCTAGAACCTCGTCCCTACTTTATCTACT
>NW_022282360.1:1888-7910 GCF_004355925.1 Anarrhichthys ocellatus
CTAAAACCTCGCCCCTACTCTAGAACCTCGTCCCTACTTTATCTACTAAAACCTCGCCCCTACTTTAAAACCTCGCCCCTACTCTAAAACCTCGTCCCTACTTTATCTACTAAAACCTTGTCCCTACTCTAGAACCTGGTCTCTGTGTAGAACGTTACCTGCGGGTCTCTGTAGAACATCTCATACTGCAGGATCATCTGCCGGCTGATCTGAGAGCCGTGGTACACGATGACGTTCATGGGAGTCCACGTTCTAAACTCCCTCTCCCAGTTGGTGATGGTGGACAGAGGAGCGATGATGAGGAAGGGCCCGCGGATCCCCATGCTGAAGATCTCGTAAAGGAACGTGATGGACTGGATGGTCTTTCCCAAACCCATCTCATCTGCCAGGATGCAGTTTTTTCTAGAAGAGAGATGGAGACAGTGAGAGAGGACAGGGGACAGAGAGGACACAGAGGACACAAATGACACAGAGGACAGAGGAAACAGAGAGGACACAGAGGACACAAATGACAGAGAGGACACAAATGACACAGAGGACAGAGGAAACAGAGAGGACAGAGTGGACACAGAGGACACAAATGACACAGAGGACAGAGGAAACAGAGAGGACACAGATGACACAGAGAGGAAACAGAGAGGACAGAGAGGACAGAGAGGGCACAGAGGACAGAGAGGACACAAATGACACAGAGGACAGAGGAAACAGAGAGGACACAGAGAGGAAACAGAGGACACAGAGAGGACAGAGAGGAAACAGAGAGGACACAGAGGACAGAGAGGAAACAGAGAGGACAGAGAGAGTGTGTGTGTGTGTGTGTATGCAGTACTCACCTGTTGTACCAGTTGAACAGTAACCAGTTCATTCCCTCTAACTGGTATTCTCTGAGCAGGTTTCCATTCCTGTAACCTCTGCAGCAGTCCAGCTTGTGCCATTTCTCTGGAGGAGGACGCTCCTGCAACATGAACACAACGAACACAATTTATCAGATATGATGGAAAAGATCCAGCAAGAGAACGAGCAGAATGTCAGACGTTAGAACTAGTTGGTTCTTTTGGTTCCAGCACAAAAGGAGATAAACAAGCACACACCTAAGGAGGTCTTTTAGGATCCGACTCTGAAAACCTCAGTTTCACCTCCAACACCAAACAGAAAACCAGCAGAAAGAGAACCTCAGAGTTCTGATGACGTTTAAACTCATTAGAACAAAGTCAAATCACGACCAAGATGGAGAATCTGAGGCAGAAAGAGCAGGTTGTCATTGTTCCCTTTTTCTTTCATCTAAACTCTAGATGTTTCTGCTCACTATTTATCTAATATTATCTGTTTATCGCCGCCCACATCTCTAGATCTTTGCAGCAGTTCAATCAGGTCACTTGATGTGTTTTTAGCAGCTGGTTCTCCGGCTGGAAAAGCAACACAGTCACGACTTTGTGGGCAATATTAAGATGTCATGAAACAGCATATTTTCTTTAATCTACATGATGCTAGTTTAACTGCTTGAAGTAAACGGTGCTGCAGCTTCTGTGTGGACTGACGCAGACGAGTGAGAACAAAACAAACATCAGCTGATGGAGTGAATGACGGGGAGAGTCATGAGCTCTGCCGCTGTTACAATGCATTGGTAAATAAGATGAAATATGCTTATAAGAAATACTTCCCCTCTCACTTTATCGATGTGGTGTGTGAATAGTAATCACAACTGTGTCCATATACTTCTCCTGTACTACTTATAAAACCATTGATAAAGTGCCATATACGTATGTGGTAGTCTGAGACCATGGTGTTGTGTTCAGGTTCTCCCTTCTTCTCCTCTGGACTCATGTTTCCACTCACCATGTGTCTGAGGTCTGGTGGCAGTTTCTGGATCTCCTCAAACTCTTTGATCTTCTCTGGGTCCAGGTCCTCCTGCAGCTCCCAGGTCGCTTCCTCGTATGAGAGACTGCACCACTTCACCAGGTAGTGGGTGACCTCCTACAACACACGGTGTTACCTGGTGTTAGCTTTTGTTACACGGCGTTACCTGATGTTACCACTGCTGTGTTCATGTGCTACCTACCTCTCCAGTCTCAGTGTCCGTGGTGACAGCCACCTCCAAGACTCTGTCCACCTCCACATAGTCCGGGTTAAACATGTCCTCATCGGACTGGAAGACGGGACGGAGAGACAACAAGACGTTATTGATTCATTTTGATAGAATGTAAAATAAGTTAAAACCAGCAGTGATTATTATTGCCATTCTTAAAAGCTGGTTATTAAAAATTGTTCTTGTTATAGTTGAACAGCAGTGTTTAGTTCCGTTTCTCCTCGTTGTTATCGAACCACTGTTATACATTTCCATGCTGTGTGTCTGACTTCTATCAGTGTAGAAATGAGCTTTAAAGGGTCTCACAATAACCCAAACAGACTCAGATCTGTTCTGAGAGGTAGAATTAGGGCTGGGCGGTATGACCAAAAATGCTTATTACGGTATTTTGTAAGATTCTGGCGGTTTCACGGTATATCACGCCATTTTTTTTCCGCGTTAAAGCATTCATTAATTAACGCAGAAAAGAACTGGCCGGCCAGCGAGTGGTGAACAGCTGTTTGTGTGGTGCGTCTTCCGTTCCGTCACTTCCTGTTTCCTTCACCTACATTCCCCCGGGTCCTAAGTCCCTCCATGTACAGCTTCTTATGACCCTCTATGTACCAACGTACATTTATAAGAAATACCACACATATTACACGGTAATCAGCGTTGCATATGTGTCTGACTCTATCGGTGCATCTCTGGTCTGTCTTTGTTCATCCTGCATCGCTCTGTTCTGTTCTTTAATGTAACGTTACTGGAGCGACAGAGCCTCTCCCAGCTGTTAGCAGACTGTTGTTAGTGAGCTGTACCCAGCATGCCGTTCGGTGGTGTAATTTTATAAATGTACAATTATTAGTGTTACAAATTGTTTATGTGTCACAAACTGTTGTGTCGTGGTGTTTTGCCCTGTTAAAGCGTAAAGCGTTAGTTGTGTGTTGTTAATTGTTGTGTTATAACCATGATTAGATCGTCCCTCTCAACACACTTAAGACAAGTAGCTCCGACTGTAGCGCTCTTAGCGGCGAACAATATATTCTGCTGCCTGTTGAAGACAGACAGCGGTTGTTTCTGTGACGGTATGACGGTGTGTGAAGAATTCATATCATAGGGAAATTAAAACCGGTATACCGCCCAGCACTAACAGGAAGTAGTATTTTCTGTTCTAAACTGGGTATTTATTGTCAGGTATTAATAAACATGATCATTTATACTGAAAACTTGTATTAATATAAAAACAAATGATCAGCAGAGTAAACAATATTTTACATTACAGTCATTTAGCAGACGCTTTTATCCAAAGCAACTTACAATTCAGAGTCTATCACATTATACACCGGGAGCAATTTTTGGGGTTAAGTGTCTTGCTCAAGGACACATCGACATGCGACGAGCAGAGCCGGAGATTGAACCACCGACCCTCTGATTGAAAGACAGCCCTGCTATCCACTTAGCCACAGTCGCCCACACAATATATATATTAATTTATACTGCATCAGTATGAACGAAGTACTACAGATAGATGTATTTATATTAATTTATACTACATCAGTATGAACAAAGTACTACGGATGACTCAGTATTGAATACTGTCTCTACTACTGAGGACACTAAAGATGTTTTATTGACCAAAAAAACTTCTGTTTCTGAGTCAAAGTGTAGCAAACAGAAGAGAGGACAGAGGACAAGGAGACATGAGGACAAGGAGACATGAGGACAAAAGATAAGGGGAAAAGAGGACAAAAGATAAGGGGAAAAGAGGACAAAAGATAAGGAGACATGAGGACAAGAGATAAGGAGACATGAGGACAAGAAGACAGAGGACAAGGAGACAAAAAAGGAGGACAAGGAGGCAAGAGGAAAAGAAGACAAGAAAGGAGGACAAGGTGGTCGACCCTCTGAGGTTTAACCCTCTGGTCCTCTGCTGATGGACCACTGTGTCCTCCTGAGGAATCGAACCTGCGACCTCTAGAACCTCCAGACATTCTGAATCTATTTCATATTCACTGTGATCCATCAGACCTCAGGTAGCCGGTTAGCTCACAGACCTTTTGTCTGTCGGGTGTCACACCTGGCCAGGTGAGCGCGTGCACACCACCGCTTCATGACTCATTGTGTACGCGCGCGCGCGCACACACACACACACACACAAACAAACACAAATCTCCAGAGGCTAGCTGGCTAACAGCTAACTAGCTTACACTTCTCTAAAGGTTTGGGCTATTTGGTCAATGCTAACGGACGCAGCGGCAAGCTCTCAGATAGCACACAGCTAGCTCACAGCTAACACACAGCTAGCTCGCTGGGTTGACTGAGGGTTGCGGAGGAGCTAAGCTACTTCTTAAACACAAAGCTGCCCCCGACCGAGAGACGGAGACACGGTGTCCTCTTTTTACGTTAGCATCCGATGCTACGTTCCGAGCTAGCTTCCCCCGCTAGCTATGTAACGTTACCGCATCATCTCTGTTGTAGAGACATTATAGGATCTCTTTACACGTGTGGACTATAAACTCTCCCGTATCGAGGACACCTTTCCACCGGTAAACCCTCACCTGCTCCAGACTCACGCGCTCTCACCCGCGAGACATCACCGCGGTCCGCACCGGAAAAAGGGAGAAAAAACCACTGGCGCTTTTTATTTCCAAGGACACAAAATCGCCATGACAGTTTAGAAAAATGCATAAAAAATTAGCGGGCAAGGGAGGGAGGGGAGAGGAGAGAGATGGGGAGGGAGGGAGGGAGGGAGGGAGGGTGAGAGGAGAGGGGAGATAGAGAGAGACAGACAGAAAGAGAGACAGAGAGATGAGGAGGGAGGAAGGAAGGAAGGAGGGATGAAGGAGTGAGGGAGTAAGGGAGGAGGAGGGATGAAGGAGGGCGAGAGTAAGGGAGGAGGGAGAGAGTACGGGATGAAGGAGTGAGGGAGGAGGAGGGATGAAGGAAGGAGGGAGAGAGTAAGGGAGGAGGAGGGATGAAGGAGGGAGAGAGAGTAAGGGAGGAGGGATGAAGGAAGGAGGGAGAGAGTAAGGGAGGAGGAGGGATGAAGGAGGGAGAGAGTAAGCGAGGAGGAGGAGGGAGGGAGTATGGGAGGAGGAGGAGTGTAATACCTATTTGATCCACATAAAGATAGGGTTAGCAGACTTTATTCAGTCTGGATGCCGGAGTCCTGCACGCACGCGCGCGCACACACACACACACACAGAGACGAGCCTCATCCAGAAGTTAAAGCGCGCTTCTTACCTAAAATGGCCACTAAACACCACTGCAGCAGCCACAACACAAACAGCTTCTTCTTCTTTTATTTTGGTGGAAGTTTTCGCAGCTGCAGCCTAACATGAACCTTGAGCTCACGAGCTTCCATTGGCTGCAGCGCGCGCAGCTGGCGCCTCGTGCACGTTTCCATTGGCCCGGCAGCTGTCACGCAAAGAAGACCCGTATCGAGTTATCCCGGGTTAGCCTGAGAGCTCCATTGTGTGTTGTTGTATAGCGGGTCTTTTCTTCCTGGTCACGCGCATTGACGTGAGTCATTTACGCGTGCGTGCGCGTGCAGACCCCGGCTGTTGTTTGTTGTGTACGTGCTCGTGTTGTTGTTCTTACCGCAGACCTGCAGGTAGATCCTCCTGGTGCTCTGCTGGATCCTACTGCCATTGAAGGAAGAAGAAGAAGAAAACAAGCGGGGGTGCGTTCCGTTCTGTTTTTTAACGGTTCTCCTCTACCGGCTGCGTCCACCAATCACGTGTCCTCGTGCTCCTCCATGGTTAAACACACATTCCACTCTTTTAAAGATCGGGTTTCGTGTCCCGGATGTTCCTAAAACCAGAGAGCCGTTCATGTGATGATGAGGAGGAGGAGGAGATGAAGGTTGTTTTAAAGAGGAGAACTACAACATATTCTAACTTCTCCTCAAGTCTGTGAGCTTTGTGCTTCTTCTCCTTAAAACTGTTTTTAGGATTAAAG
>NW_022282361.1:0-7812 GCF_004355925.1 Anarrhichthys ocellatus
AAACCTAACTAAGTAGTTTAGTTGTCTAAACCTAACTAAGTAGTGTTATTGTCGAAACCTAACTAAGTAGTTTTGTTGTCTTACCCTAACTAAGTGGTTTGTTGTCTAAAGCTAACTAAGTAGTTTAGTTGTCTAAACTTAACTAAGTAGTTTAGTTGTCTAAACCTAACTAAGTAGTGTTATTGTCGAAACCTAACTTAGTAGTTTAGTTGTCTTACCCTAACTAAGTGGTTTGTTGTCTAAAGCTACCTAAGTGGTGTTGTTGTCTAAACATAACTAAGTAGTTTGTTGCCTAAACCTAACTAAGTAGTGTCGTTGTCTAAACCTAACTAAGTAGTTTTGTTGTCTAAACCTAACTAAGTAGTTCTATTGTCTAAACCTAACTAAGTAGTTTGTTGTCTAAACCTAACTAAGTAGTTTAGTTGTCTAAACTTAACTAAGTACTTTAGTTGTCTAAACCTAACTAAGTAGTGTAGTTGTCTAAACCTAAGTAGTTTAGTTGTCTCAACCTAACTAAGTAGTGGTGTTGTCTAAACCTAACTAAGTAGTTTAGTCGTCTAAACCTAACTAAGTAGTGTTGTTGTCTAAACCTAACTACATTTTGTTGTCTCGGAGTTGTTGTCTTCATAAGAAGCATTGAATGAGGATATGTGGTTAACCGTACCTTCCTCTTCATCCTCCTCTCTTTCAGGAGCTGACTCGTCATCGCGGTCTAGAGGGCGGAGCTTCACCACAAGGTTATCCATTTTATCTGCCGATTGGAAGTCCGCCGAAGGCGTACAGCTTCCCCTCCTCCGTGTTCATTGGTCAGAATGGAGACAAGCAAACATCACCAGAACCCTCATTGGACGGTCAGCTGGCCTGCCGTTGGATGAAGGTGAATATACAAAAATCACGTGACTTCACGTTAGTCTGTAAAGGAACTCCACTGCGGTCACGCGACTTCACGTTAGTCTATAAAGGAACTCCACCATGGTCACGTGACTTCACATTTCCACCAATAAGATAAAGGAGGACTAGTGTTCTTGTGAGGATGTTTAGTCGTCTCATTTAGACCCTTTTTAGGATTCACCAGAGGGGCATTCACTGACATGTTTTATATCAGACAACTAAACGCTGGTGCTACAGAGACCTGATTTCAGACATCTCAACTGAAACACATTAAAAACATCAATAATTGAGAAGAGCAGTCTCACTTCATAATGGTCTCAGTCGTTGATTCCTAATCAGATGCATTCAATTTGTCCTGGAAGAACATCAAAGAGAAGAAGACTGCAGTTATTTCTCTGACCACTAGGTGACGCCAAGAACCACATCATTATTACTGCCAGTCACAGAAAACAGAAGAGAAAAATTAAAAACTGGTTCTGAAATGATTATTGGACACTCAACCAATCATTGTATTAATCCAGCAAGAAAATAACACAAACATTTGTGTGTTGTTGAATATAAAATGTGAAGATTTGCTTCTAAAAATGTAATATTTTGGGGATCGTATAAAAGTGATTTATTATTATTTTAAATACTAAACGATTAACTATTACAAAGTGTTTCACAAAATAGAAGTCACGCAGCACAGAATTAGACGCATGGTATGCAAGTTTAATTAAGTTGTTATTATTACAGAAGTCAACAAGAAAAGTTGCTGAATCACTGAACAAGGATTCAAAATGGTTTAAAATGGTTTAATGTATACCTCATTTTTTGATTCGATTAATTAAGATTTGATGAACGTAAAATAAAAAATAAAAATCAATTAGTGGAGTGGAAGCATTTAAATCCAAAGGAAACCCCGTAAATCGAGGATGTGAAGTGACATAAATAACTAAATGAAGTTTAAATCTGTCCTCTAGTGCCACCTGTTGTTCGACTCGCTGCAGGACCTGGTGGACCACATCAACGACCTCCACGTCAAGCCTGAAAAGGATTGTGGGTACTGCTGCCGGTGGGACGGCTGTGCTCGAAATGGCCGGGGGTTCAATGCCAGGTATAATCTGACTTTATGACTCCAGGTATCCTGTTGATGGGGGAGGAGCTCCCTCAGGGACGGGTTCAGAAGTTTGAAGTATTGATTGTTTAAAAAAATTAAAAAATGCTCATCAATCACAAATACAGGAGTAATAATTGTTAGTAAATTATTGTTGATTATTATTTTTTTTAATTTACTGATCTATTTTGCTGTTTATAAAATAATCCAGCACTCAAAATCATGTGTGGAAATGTATTTAAATAGAATTATTTTACGAATAATAATAATATTTATATTAATAATAATATTAATAATAATAATAATAGCAACAATAGTCGGTGAGGTTCAAGAGGTTTAATTCTATTTATCAGCATGTATCAACTTCTAGGGATGTATGGAAGCCCAGAGGGGCCTGTATTACAATTAAAATGTAAATTTGAAAATGTAATTCCACAATAGCACTGCAATTTTCCACGTGAATGTGTTATTTGAGTAAAAAATGCAAATGCATAATCTAATTTCTTTTTTCCAATTCAATGCTTTATTACCATATAAGAATAAAAAACGGATTATTACATTTTCAGTTTTTATTTTAATAAAGTTCACTTTGGGCCTCCATATCTTGATCCTACGATCCCTCTGTTCATAAAGAGAGTTTTACATAAACCAGTACACGGATGACTTAATGTGCCATGTGTCAGGTTTGAAAGTCAAATAATTTTCCAAAGGAAGGAAAAAGTGAGACGAACTGAAAGAACATATGCAAATTGTCTATATTGAAATCTACTCCAATGCTACACACAAAAGACACAATCATCCCGTTGAATTATTCGGTGCTATAAGTGAGAATGTGAAGAGTTCATATATTCACATTGCTGTAGGTTATTTCCCTTTTATTTGTATTTATGCCGTCTTTTTTTAAAATCCTACCTCATTTTAATTTATCAATCAATAACATAACTTTGTTGCTTCTTTGACTGTTGAGCTGCTGTATAGTGGACCAGAGCAACATAGAAGTCCTGTCTTCTCCTTGTTCACAGATTCTGTGTTGTGTTCCAGTTCTAGCAGCATTATGAAAGAACTGCTTCTGACATCTCCAGAGGGAGATAACGAACACTTCAAAAGCCGACGTAAACAGAATGTGTTTGATGTTTGTCAGGTATAAAATGCTGATTCATATCCGCACACACACCAATGAGAAGCCGCACCACTGCCCCACCTGTAGCAAGAGCTTCTCCCGACTGGAGAACCTGAAGATACACACCCGCTCACACACAGGTGAGTTCACAAGGACACGTTCTATGTTCTGATTGTTGATTATCAACTAAACATCATGAAAAGAACCAAACAAACAGTTGATCCTATTATAGGTATAGAGTTGGTCATGATGAGAAACCAGCAAGAGTACTCTAGACTTAGGTAGACAGGTAGGCAGATAGACAGCCAGGTAGGTAGACAGGTAGGTAGACAGGTAAGTAGGTAGGTAGGCAGGTAGGTAGGTAGACAGGTGGGCAGCCAGGTAGGTAGACAGGTAGGCAGCCAGGTAGGTAGACAGGTAGGTAGACAGGTAGGTAGACAGGTAAGTAGGTAGGTAGGCAGGTAGACAGGTAGGTAGGCAGGTAGCCAGATAGACAGGTAGGCAGCCAGGTAGGTAGACAGGTAGGTAGGTAGGTAGGCAGGTAGACAGGTAAGTAGGTAGGTAGGCAGGTAGGCAGATAGACAGATAGGTAGGTAGACAGGTAGGCAGATAGACAGGTAGGCAGATAGACAGGTAGGCAGCCAGGTAGGTAGACAGGTAGGTAGACAGGTAAGTAAGTAGGTAGGCAGGTAGACAGGTAGGTAGACAGGTAGGTAGACAGGTAAGTAAGTAGGTAGGCAGGTAGACAGGTAGGTAGACAGGTAGGTAGACAGGTAGACAGCTAGAGAGGTAGGTAGGTAGTTAGACAGGCAGGTAGTTAGGTAGGTAGACGGGTTGGTAGGTAGACAGATAGGGTAGGTAGGTACAGACCATATCAGTTGAATCACAGTTCATCACCTCACATGTTGGGGATATCGATAACGGGACATTTAGGTGACATTTAGGAGACATTTAGAAGACATTTAGGAGACATTTAGGAGGAGCTTCAGAGGAATCGTGTTTCCTCTGTGGACGTAGATGACGTAGAGTCATGATGTCGGCCAAACCTGATGACGTCACTATGACATCACCCGGGTTATTTTCTCAGATGTTACAAAGCCCAACCTGATTCTAACGTGTGAAGTCGGTGCGCCGCCCCTTTAAGAGAAGCCTACCGTCACTTATTATTGAACAAAAGCATCTCTCTTCACTCTTTTATGTCTTTTGTGTGAAGGTTCCTACACAGATAAACTAGCCTGGCTTTTTGTTGCTGACAAAGACTTTATTTTGGTATTGTGACCGTGTCATGAACCCAGAGGCGGGAAAACCCGACTCGTATTATGTGTTGTGTTTGATTCCCTCCGGTGCTGCCGGGCTCAGTTCACGGCTTCTCTTCTTCACTGCTTATTAGCTTTCTGCAGCTTTTATCAGCACTTTCACAACATTTGGTTTCAAGAGCAAGCACAATGACCTGTGGTGAGTTCACGAGTTGGAGGAATCGTCAGCCTTTCAGCCATGCTATTAGCACGGTTCTTGGGTATGACAATGTCCATCCGTCTGTCTCTCGGTTGGTCCAGAAAAATACTGCAACTTTAAAAAGATGTAAGAGTGGAAACCCGGGTCTTGGCTTAGAAAGTAGGAGAGAGTAATGTTCTTTATCCTTAAAGGGACACAAGGAGCCACAGAGTGGAAGCTGTTTACACTGATATTTTAAAACAGGTAGGGAGGTAGACAGGGAGGTAGACAGGGAGGTAGGTAGACAGGTAGGTAGGTAGACAGGGAGGTAGACAGGGAGGTAGACAGGGAGGGAGGTAGACAGGGAGGTAGGTAGACAGGGAGGTAGACAGGGAGGTAGACAGGGAGGGAGGTAGACAGGGAGGTAGACAGGGAGGTAGGTAGACAGGGAGGTAGACAGGGAGGTAGGTAGACAGGGAGGTAGACAGGTAGGGAGGTAGACAGGTAGGTAGACAGGGAGAAAAAGACTATTTCATGTAACTTTTGTTGGAAAAAGGCTCAAAACATAAGAAGTAACTTTGTATAATAGTATAATAACTTTGTATAATAGTATTATAACTTTGTATCTATAGAACAGGACCTGCTGGTGTTCCACACCCATTCAGTCACACAGTGAACAAACACACATCTACACTGTGTCGTACCTTTTGATTTATGACAACGTTAGAGTTCTTGTGAAATGTGACCACGTTGAGTGTTCGACACATTTCAGCTCAGAGAACAAAAAGGTGATTCTCCACCGTCGTCACAGGGCGTGACACCAGTGAACCAACGAAGGGTTTAGAACTCAAACAAAGAGAGTGAGGGTGTCACATGTCACATGTGACACCCTCACTCTCTTTGTTTGAGACATGTGACACCCTCACTCTCTTTCTATCTTTCCATAACAGGCACTAAAAGCTGGACTCATGTTGAGCTTTTATGAATACATATATTTCTCTGTTCACGCCTTGTTGTAATCTTTGGTGTGGTACCAACTTGCTGCTTTAAAGTGAAGACGGGTTCATTCTTTAGGCATCTGAGACTAACGAGGCGTTAAATGTTTACACTGAGAGAAGAATCCATTTTGTCCTGATGACATATAAACCACTGAGAGCTTAATATTACTTACATCCGCTTTTGCGTTTGTATATATTTTGCATTATGTTTGTCTTCATCCTGTAATGAAGTTCTTGTCTCGCCTCCAGGAGAAAAACCCTACGTCTGTCCTTACGACGGCTGCAGCAAACGTTACTCCAACTCCAGCGACCGCTTCAAGCACACGCGCACGCACTACGTGGACAAGCCGTACTGCTGCAAGATGAGCGGCTGCATGAAGCGCTACACCGACCCCAGCTCGCTGCGCAAGCACATCAAGGCCCACGGACACTTTGTTTCCCCGGAGCGCGGCGCCGGGAGCACGGCCGGGTCGGGTCCGGCTCTCATGGGGCCCCAGCGACTCTCTGATCTGCAGGGCTTGTGTGGGGCCCATCTCATCCTCCCCGGGGGCCCTTTCTCTGCTTTCTGCCACCGCGGGGCGCCGCTCTTCTCCTTAACCGGAGGAGGAAGCGCCGTGAGGACGCTCGCCCTCTCAGACTCTCCTCTCTTACACTTTGGACTGTCGGCCGTGTCCGTGTTGGGGCTGGGGGCTCTGGGGGCTCTGGGACGGGTGGCAGGGAGGCAGACGGACGGAGAGGAGGAGGAGGAGGAGGAGGAAGAGGCCGGAGGAGAGGAGAGGGAGGTGCTGAACCTGTCTGCGGGGCACAGGCGAAGGGACCCCCCTCTGTCCTGGCTGGTCGTCCCCCCGAGGGCCCTCCTCCTCCAACCGGCCGTCGTCAGCTAGGATGTGCACAGATAGCAGGTAGTGTGTGTGTGTGTGTGTGTGTGTCTGTGTCTGTGTGTGTGTGTGTGTGTGTGTGTGTGTCTGTGTCTGTGTGTGTGTGTGTGTGTGTGTGCTGTCACCTGCCATAAAAAATGTTAAAAACACTTCCGTCATTCCAGCCCAGAGAACAACAGAAAACGGACTGAAAGCGTTTTTTGTGTGTTTTGCGTGAACTCGTTCTTCTATAAAGTCCCGGATGTCTTTAGACTCAACTCGTCTTCTGGTGTAACGGGACTGATACGGTGCGTTCATGGTCCCCAGGAGACGGGTGCTTCTGACTCTGGTGATGCTGACGTTTGACATTTCAAATCCCGAATTACAAATCAAAGACGTTTTTCGATATGTTGAGAAGCACGTCTGTCTGCACGGCTGGAGACCACACAAGTGATGGAACTATGTGTGACTTAGGTGAACCGACCCTTTAATGTTCGTCTGAACCTTGACCTCAGATTCACTAATCTGTTTATTTTATGTTTGACAACCTCCACTGACTGCTGAGCCCGTTTCACTCATGAATAGATGTGGGAGAGCAGGACTACGGGGAGCAACGAGGAACCGAAACACGAATGAAAACGTGTTGCAGACTTCATCAACATCCAATGTGGATTTAGTCACCATGAGCGCCTGAGAGGACCCACGAACAGAAGGGTTAGCCCCCTGGAGGAGAGCGGAGCTCCGAGGCCCAGAACCACGTGAGCCTCGAGGTTGACGACGTGTGACAACACGTTATCACCAGTTTGACCGTGTGATGTTCAAGTCGCAAGAAACTAAGAAATAAAGCGCGTTGACTGGATGTGTGTGGTCGACTAACTAGCTGACTCATTCTATTGTTTTATTAATCATTCCTCGACAACGATCTCACCCGGATCGGCCCTTAGAGAGAGAGAGAGCAGCATCAGCCCGTAGACCGAAGGCGTGAACACATCGGCTCTGACAGACGCTGGATGTTTGACGACGCCCACCTGCGGCCGCGAGCTATTGACTTATCTCCTGTTCCTGTTTGCACATCCTCTGACCCGGGATCAGTACTTCAATACGGTGCCTTGTGTTTCATCTGAATCACTCAGCATATGAAACATATCCACATGTAACGTGTATGAATGTACCTTTCACTACAGCTTTACTAAAGATTTAATAACTTGACAACAGACGTGATATGGACTTCACCAGCGTCGATGACGATGACTTGATGTCAATAAACACAAATAATAACCAATAAATACTGCGTCGCTCGTTCTTGTGTTTTTAATTTATTTGTATTTTATTTGCTTGTAGAAGTTTTTCACAAACGTGAACCGATAAAGAAGCGTTAATACTTTGAGCCCCCCCCTTCATACGACGGCTGTGAAG
>NW_022282362.1:0-7797 GCF_004355925.1 Anarrhichthys ocellatus
GTGAGTGTGTCTGTGTGTGTGTCTATGTGTCCATCTGTGCATGTCAGCATGTGCTCTTTATACATCTGTTAATTTACTCTCTCTGTTAGTGTGTGTGATGTGATTGTGCTCTTGTCTTTGTAATGTGCGTGCATGTGTGTGAGAGTGTGTGTGTGGGTCACTGGTAATTTGAAGTGTGAACGCTTGGTTTCTCTCCAGCCTGATGATTTCCTCTGTCAGCAAACTGTGAGCTGGAAAATAGACCCGTATTATGATGAGATTAACTTTAACGGTCAAGGATTCCAGATCTTTCCAACAAAGTCGCTGAAGATTAGGGCGTTCAGCGACGCTTTTCTCTGCTCTGCACTTGTGCAGCTTTCTGCTGTGTTCAGTACAGTTGAGTCCTCTGCTGTTTTGTTTGCTGTGTTTAATTCCCCTCTCCTCTCCTCTGTGTAGGTTTCATTTGGTGCTGTGTTACAGTCACTGGCAGATACGCTGTGAGGGACAAACAACCAGAAACATTGTATGTTTAATGCTTAATACTGACGGAAGAATGTATTCGCACCTACACCTGCAAGTATATATACTGCACTGTACCATTAGAATATATGCTATACTCACCAGTAGGTTGCAAAACTAATTTATGTGAAACTAAGAAACACAACTATTTCTAAAACGTATTGCTCTTCACAGACTGATATGCTGCAATATGGAATTCATTACTTATTATCATTTTTCATTCCTAACAAACTACCCTCACACCCACATCTTAATATGAGTACGTATTATGTTACTTTTGGGAAATATATTTCTAAACACTGAAATTGGTCATTAAGTATATAAGCTCTACAATCTAAATTAGAGAAACATTATATTATAGTGTGTAATATGTTCACTTTTGAAAAACCTTCCCGAAACTGTAATGTAACCCTCAGGTTTATGAGAGTGAGAGGTTTGCTGCATATTGTAAAGACAAAATTTTAATTATTGAATCAGCTCCTCCACATGCCTCTGGTCTGCTCACACTGTTAAAGATCTGAAATGTCAATTTATTTAACACGTGCTCGAACAACTATGATATCAAAGTAAGCTTTGAATTACCGGAATATGGACACATCTTGTGCGTTTCATCTTATTATGAGCGAAAAAAGGAAAAGAGCTGTATTTGTCTTTTCTTTTGCCGATACGGTGGATAAGGAAGATTAAAGACGTCTTGTCCTGACAACTCGAGAGAACAGTCTGACAAGACTTAACAAAACCCATCACAGAAAAGGAGAACTTCAAACAGAATCAAAACCTGCAGACGATGAAGGAGGGATGCAAACACACCACCTCAGGCTCTGTCTCTCTGCCTGTCTGTCTGCCTCCATATCTGACTGTCTGTCAATCTGTCTAGCTTTCACTCTAACTGTGTTACAAAGTGACATCTATCCTGCATCACCGCTGCTGCAGCAACTGCAGCCAATTCTTCCTCTCGTGTTGCAAATTTGAGATCTGCTGTCATGTTGTCATTAAAAAGCTGTTTCTCATTCAGCTGCTCCAAATCCCCCAGAAAACACCACATTTTACATATCTCTATTGTGTACTACACAATAAAGTAAAAAATATCTTTAAATAGCACTTTGACATCAAGTCAGATGAAACAACTGTAAGGTTTGATTAGCATCAGTGTGTGTGTGTGTGCACATAGTGTGTTTGTGTAACTGACACTTAGCTGGCGGACAAGCTGTCACAGCTCTCTGCTCTACCATTTCCTGTGGACTGATTATTATAGAGCTGTTATCTCTGTCTCTCTCTGTCTGCATCTCACACACATACACACACACACACACACACACACACACACACACACCATTGTGAATGTGATAGTGACTGCTGTGTAATACTCTACATCACACTCCAAGCTCTGTCATCACAACCACTTTAATTAGAATTGTGTGTGTGTGTGTGTGTGTGTGTGAGAGAGAGAGAGAGAGAGAGAATGTATTTGTTTGTGCTGTGATTTTTCCTCCAGTCTAATCAAAATTGCCGTCCGTTGCTGACAAAAGAGATGCAAACTTAAAGTTGTATCTTATCACAATGGCCATAATTTAGTTCATGAGACACATATAGCCCAATTCAATCTTGAATTGGCTAGACCATTAAAACCATTGCATAATAACCAATAAATAAATCATTTTTAAAAAGTCCCTTTCTTTTGTAAAGAAGTACAAGAGCATTCTGAAAATGCTCACAAAAACAGATGATGAGCAGCCTGAGATGTCTAGCTGATCTCACGGCTATACGACTAAAACCAGACTGCTGTTTCCTTAAACCTGCCAACAATCATTTGTCTTCTCCGTTCTCAGTTGGAACATCTGCAGCTGTTAGACTCACTCTCCCCTTGCCAGCGATATCATTTTTGTTACAGTGTAGCTTGGTTGTATCGCTGGAAATTGATAACAAATCTAGAGAAAGGTCAGCATAATAGACTACAAATAATTCTGAGCACCAAATTCACTCTAGAAAACCTGCGAAGGCAAATCACTGTGAATACCCGCGAGCACAGATTCTATCCATGCGCGCGCATGTGTAGAGGTCGCGTGCGTGCAACTGAAACATCACTTCGCACAGAATATCTCTGCTCGCGTGAGCAAAATTGAAGCTTGTGAGGAGAAAACCATGCTTTGAGCGCGAGGAGCGTCCCCTGCCGCACGACTTCTATCACTGCTCTTCTGCTCGCAAAGCTCTCGCCTGCTCACTTGCAAAACTTTCTTCTGCTCGTGAAACTTTCACCTGCTCGCTCGCTTTTCTTTTTGACACTAAGTGGGTGGACCCAGTCACAATTGCATCACTTTCATTGGTTACAATCCTCGTCTTTGGATTGGCCAGATATCACTCCCGACATAGGTGGCGGTATAAAGGTGGTTTTCAATCCGCCACTAAACACTACTCCACTACATCTCGCACGCGCGGGACCTACACACACACACTCACACACGTGTGCGTGGATCTCATTTGTGCTTTTGGATATTGACAATAATTTGCCTTCATAAAAACCTCTCATACTGCAGCAGGGTCTGACAGTTGCAGTCCAGTCCAGCGGGGGCCTGAGCAGCAGCAGTAAGGCAGAACTCTGCTCCTGGCCAGAGAAGGAGACTCTGTGAAATTGAGACTGTTTCATAAACAGTTAAAAGTTCCTGGTGGAGTAATACTCATATCTGTGTTCATGTCAAGAATAATATGTATATGTAATATTGTGAGGGATACTACGACAATAAATCAAGATATTTTAAGAAAAGATCTACCTGCCCTATAGTGCTGTGCATTGCATTGTTGCTCTGCTGATATGCTAGTATTCCATTCAGACAGTCTGACAGACGCATTACCCCATTTGGGACTCAATCTGAATGTGTCAGACAGTTTAGAAAACCGGCTGTGTGCTGCTCTTCATCAAAAGTGGAAAAACAAAAACTGACAGAAAACACTTCTGATCAGGCATAACACTCACCATTGTGTGGCTTATTGTACATGCAAATGATAACTTCAAGACTTCCAATGAAGTGCAGCTCAAAGCTGCTTCCCCAAGCTTTTCAGAAGCACAAGAAGAGCTACAGGAGGAACGTGCTGAAGTTTGCCGTTTTAAAGAAAACAATTTTAAAAAGCTGCAAGCAAGAGATTCGGAAAATAAATGCTGGTGTTAAATAGGAAAAGCCTTGTCGAAAAAAGCATCAGATGATGGTGGTAAAAGCAAGTCTAATGATAAAACTGAAAATGGGCATTTGAATGACTAAACTGACATTAAAAAACAGACATCAACCACCTCCTTTCAAAAATATTGCTTCCAACACCCCCTGATGTTCTCTGAACGCCCCCGTTAAGAAACTTTATTCTGAATAAATTTATCGTACACAAGACAGATATCAATATATCCTGTCCTGAGTAGCAATAGCTAATTTGTGTCAGTGTTATCAATGATATTGTTGGCTCTTAACAGTGACATATTAGCACTTGATCTTCCAAGAGATGACTTCAAAGAAACAAGTACTCCATCGTCGAGTGATAGCAATTATGTTTTTTGGGTTTGGTCACAAAATGAAAAATGCAAGAAGCTTACTTCAGTAGCAACAAACAATGGCTGTAATTCACCATATTTGAACATAAACACTGGACCATATACGAATGGATAGCATAGAAGTAGATTATGCTACTGGAGTGCTTTGAGACGTTTTTATGGATGTTTTGATGACTGTGAAACTTGGAATAAACTGTAGCTGTCGTCCTCTGCAGAGGGCCAAACCTTGTCACTTATCAGGTGGTTAGGACTTCTTTTATAGAACGCTCTGAGATTATACCTGTTTTCATGTGTGTGTTCAGGCATTAACAACTTAGTGGATATTATTTACATTAAAATGATGTGAGCTATCATGTTAAACTCTCATAAGTTTTCCTCTGAGGTAATGTTTAAAATGCAGCGTCTCACATTTATTTTCTTGCCCTTTTAAGACACCTAGCAGATTTCCCCGTCTTGTTCTGTCTCCCACATCAGAAGCTAGAGCACAGCCTTGCGTGTTGCGCTATGTGTCTGTAATTCCCATCGACAACTGTGTTAATGGATGACAATAGCAGAGAGGAGAGCGCCATATGTCTGAGCCTGGGGCAGCACGGAGAATGGCAGGGCACACAAAGACGAACAGAGAGGGGGGCACCAACGAAGAAGGGTTGATATGGAAGCAAGGGTAGGAACGAGAAAGACGCCTCATGGGGGGAAAAAGGACATAAATGGGGATTCTGGTGAAGTACGGAGGAAATAAGGAGGAGAGAAAGCAGGAGGGAGAAATGTGGGTTGGAACTGGGAGCAGGAGGCCTGGAGAGATGGGAGAAATATGGAGGAAAGAGGAGACAGAGGGAAGGAGAAGGAGAGGAGAGGAGGGGAGAGAGAATATGGAGCGAGACAAAAAGGATAATTTAAACAAACGAGAGGAAGAAGGAAGAGAGGGATAGAGGAAGGAGCATTTGCAAGAAGTTATCACAGAATTGCACCTTTTTTTGTTTGTCATTTATCAATTTAAAATATTGTGGGTTTTATTGTGATACATAAGACGGTATGAATCTATTCTTAAATCAGTTTTATATTCATACGTAAGTGCACAAAGGCTTCCACATGTGTTTGTGGCAAAGAATAATCATGACTGAATTTCTTTGATCAAAATGTAGTTTTTGAGAGTCTGCTTGTAAACGTCTTTGATTTAGATTTTAGGATTTATTTTATGTGTTTATTATGGCATCACATATAACTATCAACATAAATAGATTTACATTACAGCAAGGTTATAAAACTCTCAGAATTCAAAACCGTCTTGCTATTTGAATTCAAGTGCTGATAAGATGGCCTCGTTCCAAATAACTTTGGATGACAGTTCTGGTGGTGTCAGTGTGTAGTGGCTTGTGATCAGAAGTACGTCTCATTTCAGTTGCCAGAGCTCCACTTGTAGTGTTCGTGAAATCTCAACTTTTCTCTCCTCCTTTCATGTCTCTCCTTTCATCTTCCCATCTTCTCCTCTTTCAACTTCCTGTGTTACTCTTGTCCTGCTGCATCCAGTCGCACACAGACTCACTCATCCACATACAGCTCCAAATTATGGAGTTAAGCGATCCATTAACAGGAAGACGAGAAAGCGCCAACATGTCAAATATCAGACAGGACAGCTTGAGAGAAGTGGAGGGGACAAAAGAGGAGAGGAGGGGAGGAGAAGAGAAGGGGAAGGGACACCTTATTGAAATGGAAATGGAACAGGCCAATTAAAACATTTCACTGGCAGCTTGTTTGCATCTCCAGCTCAGCTCACACAGATTATATATACAGCACATTATGGAGTAATGAATATGTACACAATGAACTCCTCAATTATCACGCCGCCACTGGGTCTCAATTAATACACTATACTTCTCAATCATAATCAAAATGAATATATTTCTCGCTCACAATGTAAAAGCATTCAACTTTGTATGACATCATACTGAGACTGAAAACCAGTCCCGCACAGTTCATGCATTAAGCTGTTTATCCTTTAAGCAATATCCAAAATCTACTGTCGGCTTGTCAATTATAATGTAAAGAAATGGACTTTTCAGAGACACAGATGTATGTGAGAAAAAAAGTGCAGTGAGAGCAGCCATAAGTATTAAATACATGTCGTACATTTAACTCCTTAGTTTTAATGTAAAAAACACATTTGGAATCATTACTGACTGGTAGTGAATATAAATAATGACTGTAACCTCTGATTGCCTCAATTATTTTATACACCTGGGACTTGACAATACTGTACTTCTAACCAAAATGCTTTTCTAGCTGGAGTAGACCAGCTGTCATTTTTCTAATCTAGTTCAAATCTGCCAAATGTGTTTGGAAACACATAGATAAGATGGGTACCATTGGTATTGTTTATTAATATTTAATAAATAATAGCCTAGGTACCAAAAAAACATACTGTATGATATACAGTATGTGTCTTATCGTGTGAAAGATTTGTGTGTGCTACATCCTCTGAAGAGGGGATTGTGGAGTTGGCTGCATCACTGGTACTAGATCCAGCTGGGGTCAGTTGGTGTCTTGCACACTTGGAGATCGATCACTCTGCCTCGGTGGAGCATAGAGAAGCTGAGAGAGCAAAGAGTAAATCCTGCTTCATTTTGAGCTCCGCTCCACATTGTGATTTTACACAGAGGGTGCCTTTAGTCTTCTTGAGAAGCTAAACGATGCACTAGTGGGATGAGAAACACTCCTGTTGCCCACCCCACCTCACCACCAGCCTTTAGTTCAGGCATCGTAAGGCAAGAAGTCTCAGAGGACCTCATTTGCTGTCCGGAAAAGGAATTGTGTTAGTACATTGTCACTTTGGGCTAAGAAAATGTTGACAAATGTATAAGCTAAAGTCCTCAGCAAACTGTCTCTCTTCCTCCCTCTCTCCCATGTGTTCTTTGTGTGTGTCTCCACCAGTGCCCCCTGTACCTTTTTTGAAAACACAAGTTTCATGACACCAAACATGAGCCTGAAGCTTCATGTGAGGCAGGAATATGCACAAAAGCAGCCAGAAATGCTCATGAACTCCTCTCGTCCAGCGGATTCTGCAAGAAGCTCTGCCCTCCCACAGAAAAGGGCCCCTTTGGACTTGGGTGAGTGTCTGACACAGTCCAGTATTTCACTAACAAGAGAAGACAGTTTGAAAGAGCTGCACTCTCTAGTTTGCCTTTTCATATTGACAGAAACCATCCATGTGTTAGTACCTACCCTGGAGCAGGAAATTCAGCTATCTGGTGACCAGTTAGTGAAAATTTATACAGCGGATATTTCCGAGTCTCAAAACAGCAACCTGTGAATTTTTAACAAAACTGTGACTCTCTTACATTTTGCCGCCATGAGTGAAAGGGCAGCAAGTTCTACAATTTAAAAAACTCAACCTGCTCCATCAGATTGACTCTAGCCCTGCAATCAGGGAGCAACTGATCCCTTCTTCCCGTCGGAGCGTGTTCATTTGCCTTCCAAGTTGGACACACATGTAGGACAGGTTTGATGGGATGCACAACATAGCGGATCAGTGGATAGCACTGTCACCTCACAACAAGAAAGTCGAAACTGACAGAAGGGTGGGGCTCAGAGTGAAAAAGTCGCAATTACAAATCCATCTGCCACTTCAGCACCATGGACAGCGCTATGGATTTATCAATACACAGCACAGTTAAGCTACTGATATTTCAGAGCCATGATCGGAGCCATAGATTCTAACTGGCACAAACCTCAGTCAGATAAACGATCAATGAGTCGGGCTAGACTGG
>NW_022282363.1:0-1807 GCF_004355925.1 Anarrhichthys ocellatus
TTTTTACTGCAGACTAAGTATTGTTTTTACTGCAGACTAAGTATTGTCTTTACTACGGACTAAGTATTGTTTTAACTACAAAGTATTGTTTTAACTACAGACTAAGTATTGTCTTTACTACAGACTAAGTATTGTTTTAACTACAGACTAAGTATTGCTTTTACTTCCGACTAAGTATCTTTTTTACTACAGACTAAGTATATTTTTACTACAGAGCTTGTAAATAGAAGAAGTTCATGTTTCAATAAATACATTATTTTATTAAAAAAAAGGAAGGAAATAGGTTTACCGGAAGTAGGTTACGTCAAGTCCTGACGTCATCAGACCGCGTCCCTAGCAGATGATATTCTGGCAGCATGAAACGGTGGTTTCGGACCGGAGCGACCTTGTTGGTTGGAGCGGGAATCGGAGCTTCAGCGATCCGCCTGCTGAGCCTCAGCGGCCGTGTTGAGGAGGAGGAGAAACACGGTCCTCATCCGGGTCATCCAGGTCTTTTGAGCAGAGTCCCGGTGGTCCCGGTACCGAGAGTCCAGGCCTCCGAGCTGACGGTGTGTGTGTTTGTGTGTGTATTATATTATATAATATTATATGTTATAACACATGTGGAACATATCAGATGAGGTTTCTATTCAAAAGAAGCTAAAATGAAGAAGTGAAGTAAAGTTTGTTTCTGTGATTGTTAGTTTAAAAAAGAGAAACAATGACATCATTCAAAAAACTTTATATTATATTTATTTTTGAAGTTTCCTCAGATTTTAAATGGAACACAAGTGAGAAGTGATGTTCACAGTAAACAATATGAATAATAATGCTATAACTTCAGACAGTGATGTACATGTTCACTCACACACAGTATTTACACACATGTAGTCATGTGTTTAGGGTTGGGGTTTACTGTGTTTACCTTGTACACATGCGTGTACAAGGAAGTGATGTCATGTGTATCGTCTTCTATTGTTGATGGTAATCATTTTATGTAAAAACTGAATATATGATCATCTGCTTTGATGAAACTTTATTCAGTGTGAACAAATGAACACTGAAGCTTTCTATCTCGACTTGTTAGGGTTAGGGTTAACCCTACCCTACCCTACCCTAACACACCTGTTGTGTGTTGACCAGGTGAGTCCAGGTGGGTCAGGAGCCGTGATGAAGTACGGCTTTCCCTCATTGGCCAACATCAAAACCAGAGAGTCCTACGTCACCTCGTATGACCCCCGCACACGCACTGCATCCTGGGTAATAGAGAGGCTAAACCCCGCCTCCCTGAGCGGCACATCAGACAGGAAGTACTGCAACTTCAAAGAGGACGACAGGTGAGACAGCAATAAACAGGAAGACGGGTGAAAGTAATGTGTTGCGTTTTCTCTCTTCAGCAAATACCCAGGTGGGCTTTTCTATCAAGTATGACACGAGAGCCTCGGCCGGTCTGCTGTAGGTCTCTCGTCTTTAGTAGACCATCTAGTCTCACCAGGATACTGCCGCCTCCCGCCGGTTAGGGGTCCGATTAACGTAGGTTCACTTCGCCGAGTCGAGGAGACGATTGAACTACTCTGAGGCAGGTCGTACCTGTGGGTGAACTTCCCCACTCTGAACAGCCTTGTTGTTTTATCTGATATCATTTTAATGTCTATCACCAGTCTCAGGTTTATAGGAAGAATACACACTCACCTTCACGTCACAGGAAGAAGCCCCGTCTTAGAGCTGTGCTCGGGGGGGGGGGGGGGGGGGGGGGGGGCCTCCGCGGGGAAAGGGGGGTGGGTGGTTTTTTTTTTTTTTTTTTTTTTTTTTTTTTTTTTTTTTTTTT
>NW_022282363.1:1907-7796 GCF_004355925.1 Anarrhichthys ocellatus
TCACTAGGAGCACAAAATGTACTCAGGTTGGATTTCTCTATATCCCTTGAGTGGGCATATCAGAGGAGTTTTATTTCCTCCACAGGTTCATACAAGAATCAAGCAGATGTATTTATGTGATGTACCGAAAGTTACGCTATAATAATGCTATTTGTCCGTTAAGGTGCGATATATGTTATGTGTTGAGATTTATGCTATTATGTCATGTCCCGTTTAAAACCCCTTGTGTTGTCCTCCCGATTGCCATACACCTGTTGTCCTCTGGGTTCAAAAATGACTCCGCCTGGTTTGACTGTTATTTAAAGCATACAGTATAAATTAACACCCACCTCTGTGTTTCAACTCATTACCTGACATATAAA
Source organism: Anarrhichthys ocellatus (assembly GCF_004355925.1). Lineage (NCBI taxonomy): Eukaryota > Metazoa > Chordata > Actinopteri > Perciformes > Anarhichadidae > Anarrhichthys > Anarrhichthys ocellatus. Next base: position 2,270 of record NW_022282363.1, read on the forward strand.
ACATGTCAACATTCATTTCTGCAACATTTAACCCTCCTGTTACCTTCACATGGACTAACACCTGTTATCCTCGGATCATCTTGACCCCAGCAATATGAACCTCCAGAACATTATTATAATTAAAATTGCTACCAAAATTTATGCGTCAGGTACTTAGTTTTTTGTTGACTACCTAAATATCCCTTTAAATAAAACAACCCCCCCAACACCCAAACCCGTATACATCCAGAATCCCTGTTACTATGGAGAAATATGCAGATCACCATCAAATCTCACTGATTGACCTAAAATTGGAAAGAGATATTTTTAGGTGTTTTAATGGCTTTACATATCAACATGTTGAGTTTTTGTTTACACAGTTGGCCCCATTACATTAGGAAAAGTCATTAAATATTAAACCAAAAATATGTCTCATTTATTTAGAGAAGTCAAATGTCTAATGGGGTCAAAAATGACCCCAGGACAACACATGGGTTAAAGATTATAATGCTAAATGTTCCGTTAAGGAATGCTAAATGTTCTGTTAAGGAGTGCTAAAATGCTACGTGTCTCTGTGAAGAGAGAAAATAAGTCTAGTTGTCTCTGTGAAGAACGCAGGCCGAGAGAGAATGAGACCGGAGTCTTCGGTATTTATGTGTTCTGTTCGTCTACTTGTCATAGATGCTTATGTCCTAGTTTGGGCTTACCGCTTCCGATAGCTACTCTACTGTCATACCGTTATTATTATTATTATTATTATTATTATAATAGCATGTTTATGTGGTTAGGATGTGCATCCTTTGAGTCATCTGTTCAAGCTGTGGTGCAGAATGTCAAAGTGAGCAAGTGCACAGCCCTATGATAGCCCTAGCATATTTGCACATTTTCATACATGTTTACATTATTTTATGGTTTACACAACAAATGAGACCCCCCCGTCCCCCCCCAGCGTGCACATTTTCCACAGGTCGACCAATGCAGACTTTAGGGGGAGTGGCTTCGACAGAGGTCACCTGGCAGCTGCAGCCAATCACAAGTGGAGTCAGAAAGCGATGGAAGACACTTTCTACCTGAGCAACGTGGCCCCACAGGTGAACACACACACACGCACAGCCAGTGTGTGTACAACACTATCTGATCTGATGATGTCACACACAGAACCCTCACCTGAACCAGAACACCTGGAACAATCTGGAGAAACTGTGTCGCTCTCTCACCAAACGTTACCTCAACGTCTACGTCTGCACCGGACCGCTCTACCTGCCCAGGTAACCGCTTCTTCTTCTGTGGTGTGGGAGGGGCTACAGGACGACATCACCAGGTGTGTGTGTGTGTTTCAGGCAAGAGGCTGATGGGAAACTCTACGTCAGATATCAAGTTTTAGGACGAAACCACGTCGCCGTGCCAACGCATTTCTTCAAGGTGAGTCTGACTGTCTGATGATGATGATTGTTTATTGTTTCTGGTTTTGAGATCTTGAGAGTCCTTTAACATGTTGTCCATTAGATTGTTCGTAGAATCCAGAATCATTTCAACTAAACATTTGAAGCTCTTCTGTTCCGACCGGCTCGGGAGTCACAACAGAAGGAGGGACACAACACCAAGTTAGGTTAAAAACAACCAAGCTGCCAGTTCATTTACAGGACACAAGTAAACTGTAGTGTGCAAATCCCACTGCAGACCAGGCCCTAACCCAGGCAGATGAGAGGGCGGAGCAAGGAGGCGCTTATATAGGTAACCCACGTCTTCATCCAGGTGCCCTCAATCACTCGTTAGATAGATAGATAGATGTATACTTTATTCATCCCCAGGGGGAAATTTGTTTGTAGCAGCAGCAAACAAAGTTACAGAGTAAACATAAAAAGATGAAAGATGCTCAATATATACAATACAATAAGATAACAGAGCAGAATATAATAAAATTTGAATAAAATGTAAAGAAAATAAAAAATGCACAGTATGTACAATAAGATAGAATGGTATAAGTTAACCATCTAGGTAAAAAAAACAGTAGTGCAAGGATCACCAACAGCAAACAACAGTGTAGCATTGTTATAGTTGTGTGATTGATCTGGCCAGAGGTGATTTATTATAAAGTCTTATAGCAGAGGGCAGGAATGTTCTCCTATATCTGTCCTTGTGACAGCGGAGCTGGATCAGTCTGTTGGAGAAAGTGCTCCACTGTCCCTGCAGGAGGTGGTGGAGAGGGTGGTCTGGGTTATCCAATATGGATAATAGTTTCTTCAGTGTCCTCCTCTCCACCACCTCTTCCAGATAGTCTTGTTTACAACCAATGATGGAGCCGGCCTTCTTAACAAGTTTGTTCAGTCTGTTGGTGTCTCCGGCTCCAATGCTGCTCCCCCAGCAGACTACTGCGAAGTACAGTGCACTGGCCACAACAGACTGGTAGAACATCTCCAGCATCTTGCTGCACACGTTGAAGGATCGAAGTTTCCTCAAGAAAAAGAGTTGACTCATCCCCTTCTTGTACACAGCGTTGATGTTGGTCTTCCAGTTCAGTCTGCTGTCGATGGAGACACCCAGGTACTTGTACTCCTCCACCATGTCCACATCCTCTCCCTGAACATTCACCGGTTGTGGAGCCGTCGTCTTCCTCCTGAAGTCGACCACCATCTCTCTGGTCTTGGCCACGTTCAGACGCAGGTGATTTCTACCGGCCCACTCCACAAAGTCATCCACTACTGCCCTGTACTCCTCCTCCCGTCCATCCCTTATACACCCGACCACCGCAGAGTCATCAGAGAACTTCTGCAGATGGCATGACCCTGAGTTGTACTGGAAGTCAGTGGTGTACAAGGTGAACAGGAAGGGAGACAGAACAGTTCCCTGTGGGGCTCCAATATCACTGAGCACCCCATCAGACAGCACACGGCCCAGTCGGACAAACTGTGGTCTGCCTGTGAGGTAGTCAGTGATCCAGGAGACGGTGGACGTGTTAACACCCACCACCCGAAGCTTCTTACTCAGCAACACTGGTTGGATGGTGTTGAATGCACTGGAGAAATCAAAGAAAGTGATTATCACAGAGCCACCGGTTCATCCAGGTGCGACTGAGCTCGTTGCAGCAGGTAGATGATGGCATCGTCCACCCCCACATGAGGCTGGTATGCAAATTGCAGAGGGTCCAGTGAGGATTTCACCTGCGGACGGAGGTGGGCCAAGACCAGCCTCTCCAGCACCTTCATCACATGAGATGTGAGGGCAACTGGTCGGTAGTCATTGAGGCCAGATGGTGTCGTCTTTTTTGGTACAAGAACCAGGCACGACGTCTTCCACAGTACCGGGACTTCCTCCTGCTTCAGGCTCAGGTTGAAGAGGTGTTGCAGGACAACAGACAGCTGGCTGGCGCAGGTCTTCAGGACCCTGGGGCTGATGCCATCAGGTCCAGCAGCCTTGCCTTGGTGGAGTCTCTCCAGCTGTCTCCTAACCTGGCCAGTTGTCACAGAGAGGGTGGGGAGGGTGGAAGAGCCCTTTGATGTTGAGGGCTCTGTGTCCATGCAGCTCACCAGGGGGGACAGAGGGGGAGGTGTTTGGGAGTGTTAGGGAGCTGCACCTAGAACTCAAAAGACACAGAATACACACACTCACCCAAGCACAAACATTCACAGCAGGACATAGAACCATACGTAACACTCCCTTCCTTAAGATGACAGCCATAAGGGTGTCATCTAAAAACATGCTGTTTTAAGTATTGAACCTCCGGCTGCATCTGGACTCTTCCCGTGGGGTCGACACGACAAGCAGGCTGCTCAATCAACCTTACAACCAGAAACAACCAGTAATACTCCACTCACTGTCAACAGAACAAACAGAAGAAACCCTGTTACGCACGAGGATACCAACCTCCCAGTAAATGTGGCATGAGTAGTACCACTCTCATCCTTAGGCAACACTGCTGCCATACACTTGGCCAAAGTGTATGGCAGCATACATACAGCATGACTGGTAACCAAAAGTTGCCGAGGTCTAGTTACAGAAACACTTCAAGATAACAAGACTTTAGATGATGATGGTAATGATGATAATGATGATGATGAAGGTGTTGACCTGTGAGCTGATTGGTTCTCCTGTTTCTCCTCAGGTGCTGATCCTGGAGCAGGTAGATGGTAAAGGGGTGGAGCTTTGGTCGTATGTTTTACCCAACGAACCAATAGATGAGCAGGTTCCTCTGGAGCGTTTCCTGGTTCCCATAGAAACCATCGAGAGAGCCTCAGGACTCCATTTTGTGCCGAACATCATGAAGAGAACCAGCAGCCTGCAGGCCATCACGGCCAGATGACCACTACCCACAATGCTCCTCTTCAGATGGACTCCACTACCCACAATGCTCCTCCTCAGATGACCTCCACTACTCACAATGCACCTCTTCAGATGGACTTCATGGCCATGTAGTTATGCGCGACGATGTACTCATGTGACATTTGTATGAATCTGAATGTTTGTGTAAAATATTTATTATTTCAAATAAATTCTGATTAGATTATAAAATTTATTAAAGAAATGAATTTATTAAATATCTAAACCTGTTTCTTTAGACACTTAATGGCTTTAATGTTGTCTGTAAATTAATAAATTAATTAAAACATTATCTTTGACATTAAATTCTCCAGATGATCATTAAAACTCTAGTTTTACATATTTTTATGCTCATAAATCGTTTTTTTTTTTTTAAAGTTCTATGTAAATGAAATAAAAATCTTTCATTACAACATTAAAGACAAAATATCAGAAACAGCCTGAAAATCAATCATTAGGATCTTCAAAATAAAATCCCACTGATCCGATCAGAATGTGTCTCCATTGGTCAGCTGTGATGTCACTTCCTGCTCTGTAAATACACACTAAAAACTAAACGTCCTTTCTGACAGAATTAATTGTTTTTAAGCAGCAATAATAAAGCAAAATAACAGTTTGTCTGTTTGTTGTCATAGTTCATCTCTGCTCTCAGAGTTAATGTGACATCCTTCACTAAATACACACGGACACACTTTATATTCTTAGTTGGAATATATATATATTTGATAAAAATTAACATTTGATGGTAAACTGAGGATTAAATATTTAGTCCCACTCTGACAGAAAGTGATGTCACTACAGCTATCTGCGTCCCGATTGGCCGGCTGTCAGCTGACTGTTGTCCAACTCGGTGAAGTCGTCGTCTTCATCGTGTGAGGAGATGACGTCGGACAGAAGGAAGTGTCTCTCCTCCTGCGTCTCCTCCTGCTTCTTCTGTCGGCCGAGTCTCCTCAGCTTCTCCTCCAGGAGAGGAGCCACCTTCAGCTGCAGGAAGTCGATGACCTCTGGACAACAGGAAGTGATGTCACAGGTTACAACAGGAAGTGACGTCACAGGTTACGTCTTTAATGTTTATGTTCATGAACGGGACGCTGTGTACTTTATGAAGTACATTATACACTAAGATAAAGCACCCCTAGTGCTGACATAAAGTATCGCAGTGCTGACATATAAAGTATCGCAGTGCTGACGCACAAAGTATCGCGGCGCTGACGCACAAAGTATCGCGGCG
>NW_022282364.1:0-7739 GCF_004355925.1 Anarrhichthys ocellatus
GTCTTCATGTGGCCACATTAGTGTGTGTGTGTGAGTGTGTGTGTGTGCGCGTCTGTGTGGGTTTGAATGCGTGCTGTGTGCATATGTGTGCTCCAGGACACCCTGCGATGTGTTATTTCCCAGTGTGTGTGTGTACCAGGAGGGAGAGAGGCTGCCGGCAGGTTTTGTTGGAAGGATTGTACTATAAACCGTGGACATACAAGTGAAATGATTCTCGCCCTGGAGCCCATTGTAACTCTGTCTTTGACTGACTTTTTCAAAATAAAATATCCACTTTTCCAGAGTTACACCTGGTATGAATGTAATTCTGACAATTCTATTTTTTTGATGCTGAGATAAGAGGTTGGTTATTAATGGATAAATCATTTTTTGATAGCAGGTAATGACCGAAATATTGAGCAATTAACATTACTTGTAGGTAATTATTGTTTTTCACAATGGCTGTTTCATAATAAGCCCCTTCAACAACTATATCCTTCAACCAATTAAACTGCCTGCTTTTGAATGAGCTTAATTGGTAGTGCAGCTGTCTGTCCTACTGCCAGGCAGAGACAGTTAGATGATCACTCTGACTGGAAGCCGTAGGAATGTAGAGCGGAGAATCATTATCCCGCTCCTGTATGTAACTGTTCGCCAATCTACAGCACAGAAGGCTGTCAGGGTTAAGTTTCTGTCTTTTTTTATTTATACAGAACGGAGAAATAATTTATTGATGTTGTCTTTTCCTGGGACGAATTATTTCAGTGACATTTAGTCCAGAGTGAGACACTCAGTTTTATTAAAAATAGGCTAAAAATCTTTGTACTCGAGCCATAATCTCTGGCTTCAGATGAATTATTCTGGGTGTTTCGTTGTGTACATGAATGGATGTCCCTTTCTTATATCGATATTGTCTTGTGTAGTCCCCTGTCATACATATTATGCCCTTATTCTTGTGGGACATGTGCAAGAAAAGTAACCTGTATTCTATCTCCGTTAAAAAAAGCCGACCAGACAATATCAAACATTGTGCCGTGTTCTCTGCTGCTGTATTGGCCCAGTAACTCTGTAGGGAAACTCCAAAGTTTCATCTCATCATAAATACAACAAACCAGATTTGAATCCACAATGCAGTGAGCACATGGTCCGCACCCCCGGCCCAATTAATCACCAGAGTCAGGCCCTGGCACACAAACAGAGGCAGTATGATATATAGTGGTGTGCGCTCGGTCTCAAACACCTGTGGTTCGCCTGCTGATTCGCCTGTGTGCTGCTGCTGCTGCATTTTGTCTTACAACTGCAAAAAAAAAAAATGTGGAAGACAGAGTAGCAGAGAGAAAATTAATGTGAGAGGAAGACTCATATAGAGTGAGAAAGTTGAGCGATGTGGGAAGGGAATAGGAATCTCATCAGCCCCTCCACTTCTCACTTTCTCTGTCGTTTTTTTTACCAGCAGTGGAGGCGGACTAGCCCTGCAGTCAATCGCAGGTGCTAGTCAGACTATAAATGGGGCAAACTATGGAATGCTCCCCTTCCAGGAGAATACCAATGAAATTCAATTTCAGTAATGCGTTGAACACGCCGCAAACAATGAAGTTTGTCTCCAGACTTCAAGTCTTGGTCTCTAATAGACAAAATATGAAAGTACATCACCTTTCAGTGAGAATGAAGTAAGCATTTTCTTGTTTTTTATCCTGGCAGATGCACATGTAATTACATACACAGCATTTTTCTTGTATTGCAGTATATTGCTTTTCAGTCCAAGAATGCTAAGGTTAAATAGCAACTTCAAAATAAGGTCAGGCTGTAATTTCATTCTAATATAACTCTCTAAAGCTACTAAGCTCACAGACCTTGTTAAGAAAGATGAATGCTTTCTCTGGTCCAAAAGAAAAGACTTTCAGGAGATGATGGGTTGATTAAAAGTTCTTAACCTGTTGTTACGGCATAGAGTAACTTTGCATGAAACTAGTGCTGAGCTATTGACCTCCACTGGAAGGAGCCCCCTTGTCTTTGTCTTCCAGTCAAATTAACACATTCACTGTTGACTCTTCGGTGGAATTAGCTTCGTCCTTGACTGGCAGCAAGATTAGCTCTGTCCTATTGATCTACAGCACTGCAATCCTTTCCTCACTGATTTAGCCTACACTTAAGCTGCCTGTGGTGAGACATGCTCTGTGATATACTGGATCTCCTAAATACTGTGGACACTTAAGCCAGAGTTCTAGGAGGAAAAAAATAAAGAAAAACTATTACCCAAAATTAATCAGGAATAGCTCCTCAATGAGGCTTAAGGCCTGAAGGCTTATATGGATATTTCTATTCACCTTTATAAGGTAAGAAGCTAAGGAATATGAATCCATTTGAAGTAATCCTATTTGTATTATCATTTAAATGGAGAAATGCAATAAACGATCATCTCCTCGTATATAATATCCATTTAAACAGAAATGTCATCATTATAAACATGGATAATGATGCAACTTAATGTATTCTACTGAATGTATTCAGTACTACTCTTCAGTACTATTCTACTCTTTACTACAAATTGAACTGTAAAGTTGATGAAAATACACTTAAACACAAGATTTGTAGTACAATTCATAAAGATACACACAGGTGTGGTTCCCATGAACAGCCAGAGCTTCCACCAGTGCAAGTCAGTCAGCTGGACTAACTTTTACAACTTTCAGGATCGGGTGATTTAAATAAGAGCTATTCAAGTGTTCGTACTCGGAAGTTGATTTACCGTAAAGAAATTACCCGCTGAGTGACAGGCGTCTCTTTCCCAAATTTAAGTCTTCGGGAAAAAGGATTTTTTTTGGCATCCCCATAATGTGACGGACCTAGAAATTGGAATTCCACCATTTGGCTATAATGTAAAATTTGCTTCAGAGCCCGATGCTCTTCCTGGGGGCTTGCTCCTCCCTCAGGCTCACGCTGACTTTCCAGCAGCTCAAGCTTTCCCGTAGAGCTGTAAGTTACTAAAATTTGCTGTTTTGTGTGAAAATAACATGCCTTGGTAAGAATAGTTTTGCAAGAAACATGGGTTTATGCCAGTGTGACTGTAAAAGAGAACATATTTTGGTGCCTACGCCTCAGGGGTGGACCCAGTACCCCAGTCTGTCTGGGGAACACTCTCGAGGTGAATCTTTGTAAAAGCAATTGTCCCTGATTGATATCACTTTATTGAATTTAAATCCGAGACAGGGAAAAGCTAACAAGGGGCCTTTTAGTTTTGAGACCGCTGAGATGTGAATTTACAAAAAAGGGACTTAATACAAGGAATATTCAGTGCAGTCTGATCTGTTTTAAATCTCTTTCTGGGATCCCAGCGGAGTGTAATGACTCATCATCACCATCCTGCCCCCTGTCTGGTACACCGCAGGTGTGAACTGGCCTATGAATGGTGTTGTTACACCTGCTGTTCCCACCAGCAATGACAGGACATGACATCATACAATGTTTTTTTTTCCACACTGGAGTCGTCCCTTGCTGCTTGCTCTTTCTACAGTTTTCACATGGCTGTTGCTCATTCCTCAAGACCATCCCTGTTATCTCCTTTCCCTCTCCCCCGACTCTCTTTCTCTTACTGATTTCTTCCTTTTCTTTCCTCATCTCACCCGCTCGGTCTCTTGCTCTCTCGACCTCAGTGGCCCTCATAAAATGTGCTGCTCTAGCTCGTGCCACCGCTGTAATGTAGAGCCCGAGTGCAATAGACCTCGTGGGGCTCTGGAGAATCAAGTGCCAGGATCCTACACTTTATTAAAATGTCAGCATGTCTCAACGGGGGCAGCTAGCTGCGCAAAGTCATAACATCGACACTTCACACAATCTATGCATATTCTGATCGGGTCAAATGAGGAGAGTTAGCTGTTCTTGTAGGTATTAAATACATTTTGCATTTGGAAGGCTGATTAGAAGTGGATAGAATTGAGGAATTCTGAATAAAAATGATAAATGCTATTTAGATTTGTATCGTGTACTATATGAAAAAACAATATATGTTGTGATTTCATGTCATGAAATGAAGTGTCAGATATGCACACAGAGCGGCCTGCAGCACAATTTGAAACCAAATTGGATAAAAGCCCTGGATGTAACATTGCTATAACAAGGGCAGTAGTGAAGAACAGATAACAGTAAATTCATTATCTTGTGGCCACACACGCAGTGTGCAGTGCTTGAGAGTTACTCTCTACGCTGTTGGAGCACATTCACACTGACAACAGCGCTACAGCAGAACAACTTAAAGGGGCGTTGGTGCAGGCATACTGCTGCTGGTGGCAGACAGAGGATGAAATATGATCCAGGAAGTCTAGTTTTGAAGGTTTAATTAAGCATTTAAGACATTGGTGGTTTGTATACCTTCAAGGTACGATTGTAAACCTCTGGAAAGTTTTCATCCAGTAGTGACATTAGCTTTCTCCATCTGCTCTTCATGCTTGCAAGATTATCTTTCCAGTATTTATTGGATGCATGTATTGGATTGGCCTGTTGCTAGGTGACATTGTAAAGTTTTGCGGCAAACATGGAGACCAGTGTTCCCCACAGGATGCTCCCTGGGGTGAACATTTTGTAAATGAAGTCGTTCAAATGAGCTCCACCTTTACCAGCTGCAAATTGAACAGATTAATACATTAATGCATCAGTAATCATAACACAATGCTATAGGTCTACCGTAAATATAGTATTAGAAATGGGCCATTCTGCATAATGATTATATCTTAACTTTTGTTACTTTAAATATAATTTTATGCTAATACTTTTGTACCTTTTTACTTTAGTAATATATTTAATGCAGGTCTTTTACTCGTATTTTTTCATTGTAGAATAAGCATTGCATTAGAATACGTTTTCTGTTTTTGAATAAAACACGGGAAAAACGCTGTTTATCTAAGTAATATTCAATTAATCCAAATTATAATCGACAAATCAACCAATACAGCCATTAGTTGCAGCCCTAAATGTAATATAATATAATTATGTTTACCAAATACAGGTTCATTTGATGTTTGACTACATCATATCAAACGACGCAGATAAAGAAATCCTCAGGTAGGGAGGAAGTGTTTATCTACACTACAGAGAGATGTCAGCCCCCTCAGGGTGGCATATCGGGTCACATGGAGGTCTCAGCCTTTATTGCTGGGTGAATGTGCTTCCATGGTTCCCTAGTTTTGACGGGCTACATAAACAAGTGTGCCACCACAGGACATTTTGATTTGACAGGAAACAGTTGTAACACCAGTGTTGTACCTGCAGGCCGTCTGTGGTGCACTGTGGCGACCCGTGATACGCGTCCCTTTTTTTTAAACTTTACACTATATATACTATATATTACACACACACACACCAATGCACCTACACACACATTCACAGAAAAAAATCCCAACAGGTGCCACTGAGTGTTAGACATTTCTGTCACTCAAACTTGTTTCCCCATCCCCTTTCTGATATTTGGTAACTTGGCAGACCTTCACTTCAGCTGCTGTGGTATGGCATTGTAAATTCGTCTATATTGTACATGCATAGTTATTGTAGTAACACTAATTTGCTTCAGGATTTAGTCTCCTTTGAGATTGCTTAACGCTGCAGTGAAAGAGGAAAAGTCTCTAATTCCAAGGCACTGCGAGATGCTGTGTAAATAAAAGCAACCATCAAATAGCATTGCTTTGAATGATTAATAAAGTGTGACAGCGGATTAATTCTGAGATTGTGATTTTGTCGGAATGATAAAAAGGCAGATAGATTATGCTTTTGATTGCTTTGAATGCATGATCCCCACTTGAAATGAAGCCACTTCCACATCAAAAGCACGATGGCATCTTTGAATAGTTTGTGTGTTTTTCCTCCTCGGCTCTGAGAGGAACTGCTTAATTACTTAGTTATTCCACATTGGTGGCTTTCAAGCGCTACTCCACCCAAAAGCCATTTCTTGAGTATCAAACATGCATCCTCTGTGGACCTAAAAGCTGACTGTAGAAGTGTGTTTGTTTGCTATGGGACAACGGACATCTGTTGTCAGTTTAATGTCAGGCTGTTAAAATGGATTTCAGCGGTGTAAGAAAATAACGTACTCCCAGATTGGGTTGAATTTTATCACGATTGGAATCCATTGAAACTGACATTAAGGTGGGTATTTCTTATTTAAACATGACTTTTGATCCCTGTACTCAAGGTTTCCACTCGCCTTTTGAATACACTTCGGTTTGGTTAAGTCGTTGAGTCATTGATGCATTGAAAGGAACTTACATGTCAGTTGAAGCTCACGCTGTGAAAGGGAGTGTCAGGCGAGGTGTCGGCGATGCACTGATTGATCGGGAGTTTTTAAGTTCAAGTGGAGGCCCTCGAAGAAGTCAGCAGCAGTTTAAATGTATAAACTCAAACATGCCAGTTAAAGTGTCAGCTGAAGTGTGAGCGCTGAAAGCAGTCAGAGTCAATTGTGTATGAATCCACGGAGGTGTGGGAGTGGGAAGTTTTTCACTGGGAGTTCATGCTTAGCTGCAACCACCTGCAACTGTGCGGGATGTTGCCATCCTCCAGCTGCCCGTTTCTGATCAATAGACTGAAAGACATGTCAAGGATGTTTCCCTGTGAAACGGATTGTATAGTTCTGTCGGACTGTTATGAAAATCCTCCCTTTCATGTGTGTGTATGTGTGTGTGTGTTTTTTTTGTGTGTGCATGCATATGTATATGTACTGTATGTTTCACTTTTTGAGACTTCGGGGTCTGCCTGTTAATAAATATCTAATCGCCTCAAGAGTTTTCCAGCACCGGCATTTCTGCCTCTGTAATTGGCTCACAAAGCTGAAATGTGTGTGTGTGTGTGTGTGTGCGCGTGTGTGAGAGGCGCTAAGAGAAGAAGCTAATGAAGACCCACAGGAAAGTCATTGATGTAATCATTCGTTTCTTAAAATGTTTTTCAGGCATTCCTAAAAGAAGCACTGTGAATAGGATCGGAGCCATTTACAATCCTTAACTTCAGTTGTGTGTGTGTGTGTGTGTGTGTGTGTGTGTGTGTGTGTGTGCATGTTGAGGCCCACTGCAGTGTGCTTTGTGTGTGCGCGCAACAGTGCATTAATTTGTGTTAAATATGTCCTGGCGCATGCACCACACCTCGTGTATGTGTGCTTTGTGTGCACTCATTAATACCACGTCTGTATTGTGAGTTGAGGCCCATTGTGGAGTACAGCCTGGTTAGCCTCTCCTTCAGCCAGTCTCAGCTTATAATGTCTATTCAAAGGAATTAATTAACAACCAAGAAAGTCACTCTCTCTCTCTCTCTCTCTCTCTCTCTCTCTCTCTCTCTCTCTCTCTCTCTCTCTGTGTGTATGTTGGGGATAAGTATAGAAACAGAGCGTGTGGCTTTTGTGCCTGGCCTTCCAGCAGCACAATCTTTTGTTAAAATGCAAGTACACTCAAATCTGGCTCCAAATTAAAGAGGGCTTCTGTTGATCCTCATATGCAGATGTTCCACCCATATACACTCACCAAGTATGGCAGATGTTACCATTTATTTCCTTTTATAATGAATTCCCATGTTGCACTGTGCCACCGTTGCTCCTGTCACGACCCGTGCATGTTAAGCATATTAATTGACAGAGAGAATGCCGTAACATGGAGAGAGAAAGACAGCAAGAGAAAGAAGAATGAGACATACGTTAGAAAGAAGGGCAGGAGATTCATACGGCACTGAGGGAGAAAAACAACACACACACACACACACACACACACACACACACACACACACACACA
>NW_022282365.1:0-1807 GCF_004355925.1 Anarrhichthys ocellatus
TTTTTACTGCAGACTAAGTATTGTTTTTACTGCAGACTAAGTATTGTCTTTACTACGGACTAAGTATTGTTTTAACTACAAAGTATTGTTTTAACTACAGACTAAGTATTGTCTTTACTACAGACTAAGTATTGTTTTAACTACAGACTAAGTATTGCTTTTACTTCCGACTAAGTATCTTTTTTACTACAGACTAAGTATATTTTTACTACAGAGCTTGTAAATAGAAGAAGTTCATGTTTCAATAAATACATTATTTTATTAAAAAAAAGGAAGGAAATAGGTTTACCGGAAGTAGGTTACGTCAAGTCCTGACGTCATCAGACCGCGTCCCTAGCAGATGATATTCTGGCAGCATGAAACGGTGGTTTCGGACCGGAGCGACCTTGTTGGTTGGAGCGGGAATCGGAGCTTCAGCGATCCGCCTGCTGAGCCTCAGCGGCCGTGTTGAGGAGGAGGAGAAACACGGTCCTCATCCGGGTCATCCAGGTCTTTTGAGCAGAGTCCCGGTGGTCCCGGTACCGAGAGTCCAGGCCTCCGAGCTGACGGTGTGTGTGTTTGTGTGTGTATTATATTATATAATATTATATGTTATAACACATGTGGAACATATCAGATGAGGTTTCTATTCAAAAGAAGCTAAAATGAAGAAGTGAAGTAAAGTTTGTTTCTGTGATTGTTAGTTTAAAAAAGAGAAACAATGACATCATTCAAAAAACTTTATATTATATTTATTTTTGAAGTTTCCTCAGATTTTAAATGGAACACAAGTGAGAAGTGATGTTCACAGTAAACAATATGAATAATAATGCTATAACTTCAGACAGTGATGTACATGTTCACTCACACACAGTATTTACACACATGTAGTCATGTGTTTAGGGTTGGGGTTTACTGTGTTTACCTTGTACACATGCGTGTACAAGGAAGTGATGTCATGTGTATCGTCTTCTATTGTTGATGGTAATCATTTTATGTAAAAACTGAATATATGATCATCTGCTTTGATGAAACTTTATTCAGTGTGAACAAATGAACACTGAAGCTTTCTATCTCGACTTGTTAGGGTTAGGGTTAACCCTACCCTACCCTACCCTAACACACCTGTTGTGTGTTGACCAGGTGAGTCCAGGTGGGTCAGGAGCCGTGATGAAGTACGGCTTTCCCTCATTGGCCAACATCAAAACCAGAGAGTCCTACGTCACCTCGTATGACCCCCGCACACGCACTGCATCCTGGGTAATAGAGAGGCTAAACCCCGCCTCCCTGAGCGGCACATCAGACAGGAAGTACTGCAACTTCAAAGAGGACGACAGGTGAGACAGCAATAAACAGGAAGACGGGTGAAAGTAATGTGTTGCGTTTTCTCTCTTCAGCAAATACCCAGGTGGGCTTTTCTATCAAGTATGACACGAGAGCCTCGGCCGGTCTGCTGTAGGTCTCTCGTCTTTAGTAGACCATCTAGTCTCACCAGGATACTGCCGCCTCCCGCCGGTTAGGGGTCCGATTAACGTAGGTTCACTTCGCCGAGTCGAGGAGACGATTGAACTACTCTGAGGCAGGTCGTACCTGTGGGTGAACTTCCCCACTCTGAACAGCCTTGTTGTTTTATCTGATATCATTTTAATGTCTATCACCAGTCTCAGGTTTATAGGAAGAATACACACTCACCTTCACGTCACAGGAAGAAGCCCCGTCTTAGAGCTGTGCTCGGGGGGGGGGGGGGGGGGGGGGGGGGCCTCCGCGGGGAAAGGGGGGTGGGTGGTTTTTTTTTTTTTTTTTTTTTTTTTTTTTTTTTTTTTTTTTT
>NW_022282365.1:1907-7795 GCF_004355925.1 Anarrhichthys ocellatus
TCACTAGGAGCACAAAATGTACTCAGGTTGGATTTCTCTATATCCCTTGAGTGGGCATATCAGAGGAGTTTTATTTCCTCCACAGGTTCATACAAGAATCAAGCAGATGTATTTATGTGATGTACCGAAAGTTACGCTATAATAATGCTATTTGTCCGTTAAGGTGCGATATATGTTATGTGTTGAGATTTATGCTATTATGTCATGTCCCGTTTAAAACCCCTTGTGTTGTCCTCCCGATTGCCATACACCTGTTGTCCTCTGGGTTCAAAAATGACTCCGCCTGGTTTGACTGTTATTTAAAGCATACAGTATAAATTAACACCCACCTCTGTGTTTCAACTCATTACCTGACATATAAAACATGTCAACATTCATTTCTGCAACATTTAACCCTCCTGTTACCTTCACATGGACTAACACCTGTTATCCTCGGATCATCTTGACCCCAGCAATATGAACCTCCAGAACATTATTATAATTAAAATTGCTACCAAAATTTATGCGTCAGGTACTTAGTTTTTTGTTGACTACCTAAATATCCCTTTAAATAAAACAACCCCCCCAACACCCAAACCCGTATACATCCAGAATCCCTGTTACTATGGAGAAATATGCAGATCACCATCAAATCTCACTGATTGACCTAAAATTGGAAAGAGATATTTTTAGGTGTTTTAATGGCTTTACATATCAACATGTTGAGTTTTTGTTTACACAGTTGGCCCCATTACATTAGGAAAAGTCATTAAATATTAAACCAAAAATATGTCTCATTTATTTAGAGAAGTCAAATGTCTAATGGGGTCAAAAATGACCCCAGGACAACACATGGGTTAAAGATTATAATGCTAAATGTTCCGTTAAGGAATGCTAAATGTTCTGTTAAGGAGTGCTAAAATGCTACGTGTCTCTGTGAAGAGAGAAAATAAGTCTAGTTGTCTCTGTGAAGAACGCAGGCCGAGAGAGAATGAGACCGGAGTCTTCGGTATTTATGTGTTCTGTTCGTCTACTTGTCATAGATGCTTATGTCCTAGTTTGGGCTTACCGCTTCCGATAGCTACTCTACTGTCATACCGTTATTATTATTATTATTATTATTATTATAATAGCATGTTTATGTGGTTAGGATGTGCATCCTTTGAGTCATCTGTTCAAGCTGTGGTGCAGAATGTCAAAGTGAGCAAGTGCACAGCCCTATGATAGCCCTAGCATATTTGCACATTTTCATACATGTTTACATTATTTTATGGTTTACACAACAAATGAGACCCCCCCGTCCCCCCCCAGCGTGCACATTTTCCACAGGTCGACCAATGCAGACTTTAGGGGGAGTGGCTTCGACAGAGGTCACCTGGCAGCTGCAGCCAATCACAAGTGGAGTCAGAAAGCGATGGAAGACACTTTCTACCTGAGCAACGTGGCCCCACAGGTGAACACACACACACGCACAGCCAGTGTGTGTACAACACTATCTGATCTGATGATGTCACACACAGAACCCTCACCTGAACCAGAACACCTGGAACAATCTGGAGAAACTGTGTCGCTCTCTCACCAAACGTTACCTCAACGTCTACGTCTGCACCGGACCGCTCTACCTGCCCAGGTAACCGCTTCTTCTTCTGTGGTGTGGGAGGGGCTACAGGACGACATCACCAGGTGTGTGTGTGTGTTTCAGGCAAGAGGCTGATGGGAAACTCTACGTCAGATATCAAGTTTTAGGACGAAACCACGTCGCCGTGCCAACGCATTTCTTCAAGGTGAGTCTGACTGTCTGATGATGATGATTGTTTATTGTTTCTGGTTTTGAGATCTTGAGAGTCCTTTAACATGTTGTCCATTAGATTGTTCGTAGAATCCAGAATCATTTCAACTAAACATTTGAAGCTCTTCTGTTCCGACCGGCTCGGGAGTCACAACAGAAGGAGGGACACAACACCAAGTTAGGTTAAAAACAACCAAGCTGCCAGTTCATTTACAGGACACAAGTAAACTGTAGTGTGCAAATCCCACTGCAGACCAGGCCCTAACCCAGGCAGATGAGAGGGCGGAGCAAGGAGGCGCTTATATAGGTAACCCACGTCTTCATCCAGGTGCCCTCAATCACTCGTTAGATAGATAGATAGATGTATACTTTATTCATCCCCAGGGGGAAATTTGTTTGTAGCAGCAGCAAACAAAGTTACAGAGTAAACATAAAAAGATGAAAGATGCTCAATATATACAATACAATAAGATAACAGAGCAGAATATAATAAAATTTGAATAAAATGTAAAGAAAATAAAAAATGCACAGTATGTACAATAAGATAGAATGGTATAAGTTAACCATCTAGGTAAAAAAAACAGTAGTGCAAGGATCACCAACAGCAAACAACAGTGTAGCATTGTTATAGTTGTGTGATTGATCTGGCCAGAGGTGATTTATTATAAAGTCTTATAGCAGAGGGCAGGAATGTTCTCCTATATCTGTCCTTGTGACAGCGGAGCTGGATCAGTCTGTTGGAGAAAGTGCTCCACTGTCCCTGCAGGAGGTGGTGGAGAGGGTGGTCTGGGTTATCCAATATGGATAATAGTTTCTTCAGTGTCCTCCTCTCCACCACCTCTTCCAGATAGTCTTGTTTACAACCAATGATGGAGCCGGCCTTCTTAACAAGTTTGTTCAGTCTGTTGGTGTCTCCGGCTCCAATGCTGCTCCCCCAGCAGACTACTGCGAAGTACAGTGCACTGGCCACAACAGACTGGTAGAACATCTCCAGCATCTTGCTGCACACGTTGAAGGATCGAAGTTTCCTCAAGAAAAAGAGTTGACTCATCCCCTTCTTGTACACAGCGTTGATGTTGGTCTTCCAGTTCAGTCTGCTGTCGATGGAGACACCCAGGTACTTGTACTCCTCCACCATGTCCACATCCTCTCCCTGAACATTCACCGGTTGTGGAGCCGTCGTCTTCCTCCTGAAGTCGACCACCATCTCTCTGGTCTTGGCCACGTTCAGACGCAGGTGATTTCTACCGGCCCACTCCACAAAGTCATCCACTACTGCCCTGTACTCCTCCTCCCGTCCATCCCTTATACACCCGACCACCGCAGAGTCATCAGAGAACTTCTGCAGATGGCATGACCCTGAGTTGTACTGGAAGTCAGTGGTGTACAAGGTGAACAGGAAGGGAGACAGAACAGTTCCCTGTGGGGCTCCAATATCACTGAGCACCCCATCAGACAGCACACGGCCCAGTCGGACAAACTGTGGTCTGCCTGTGAGGTAGTCAGTGATCCAGGAGACGGTGGACGTGTTAACACCCACCACCCGAAGCTTCTTACTCAGCAACACTGGTTGGATGGTGTTGAATGCACTGGAGAAATCAAAGAAAGTGATTATCACAGAGCCACCGGTTCATCCAGGTGCGACTGAGCTCGTTGCAGCAGGTAGATGATGGCATCGTCCACCCCCACATGAGGCTGGTATGCAAATTGCAGAGGGTCCAGTGAGGATTTCACCTGCGGACGGAGGTGGGCCAAGACCAGCCTCTCCAGCACCTTCATCACATGAGATGTGAGGGCAACTGGTCGGTAGTCATTGAGGCCAGATGGTGTCGTCTTTTTTGGTACAAGAACCAGGCACGACGTCTTCCACAGTACCGGGACTTCCTCCTGCTTCAGGCTCAGGTTGAAGAGGTGTTGCAGGACAACAGACAGCTGGCTGGCGCAGGTCTTCAGGACCCTGGGGCTGATGCCATCAGGTCCAGCAGCCTTGCCTTGGTGGAGTCTCTCCAGCTGTCTCCTAACCTGGCCAGTTGTCACAGAGAGGGTGGGGAGGGTGGAAGAGCCCTTTGATGTTGAGGGCTCTGTGTCCATGCAGCTCACCAGGGGGGACAGAGGGGGAGGTGTTTGGGAGTGTTAGGGAGCTGCACCTAGAACTCAAAAGACACAGAATACACACACTCACCCAAGCACAAACATTCACAGCAGGACATAGAACCATACGTAACACTCCCTTCCTTAAGATGACAGCCATAAGGGTGTCATCTAAAAACATGCTGTTTTAAGTATTGAACCTCCGGCTGCATCTGGACTCTTCCCGTGGGGTCGACACGACAAGCAGGCTGCTCAATCAACCTTACAACCAGAAACAACCAGTAATACTCCACTCACTGTCAACAGAACAAACAGAAGAAACCCTGTTACGCACGAGGATACCAACCTCCCAGTAAATGTGGCATGAGTAGTACCACTCTCATCCTTAGGCAACACTGCTGCCATACACTTGGCCAAAGTGTATGGCAGCATACATACAGCATGACTGGTAACCAAAAGTTGCCGAGGTCTAGTTACAGAAACACTTCAAGATAACAAGACTTTAGATGATGATGGTAATGATGATAATGATGATGATGAAGGTGTTGACCTGTGAGCTGATTGGTTCTCCTGTTTCTCCTCAGGTGCTGATCCTGGAGCAGGTAGATGGTAAAGGGGTGGAGCTTTGGTCGTATGTTTTACCCAACGAACCAATAGATGAGCAGGTTCCTCTGGAGCGTTTCCTGGTTCCCATAGAAACCATCGAGAGAGCCTCAGGACTCCATTTTGTGCCGAACATCATGAAGAGAACCAGCAGCCTGCAGGCCATCACGGCCAGATGACCACTACCCACAATGCTCCTCTTCAGATGGACTCCACTACCCACAATGCTCCTCCTCAGATGACCTCCACTACTCACAATGCACCTCTTCAGATGGACTTCATGGCCATGTAGTTATGCGCGACGATGTACTCATGTGACATTTGTATGAATCTGAATGTTTGTGTAAAATATTTATTATTTCAAATAAATTCTGATTAGATTATAAAATTTATTAAAGAAATGAATTTATTAAATATCTAAACCTGTTTCTTTAGACACTTAATGGCTTTAATGTTGTCTGTAAATTAATAAATTAATTAAAACATTATCTTTGACATTAAATTCTCCAGATGATCATTAAAACTCTAGTTTTACATATTTTTATGCTCATAAATCGTTTTTTTTTTTTAAAGTTCTATGTAAATGAAATAAAAATCTTTCATTACAACATTAAAGACAAAATATCAGAAACAGCCTGAAAATCAATCATTAGGATCTTCAAAATAAAATCCCACTGATCCGATCAGAATGTGTCTCCATTGGTCAGCTGTGATGTCACTTCCTGCTCTGTAAATACACACTAAAAACTAAACGTCCTTTCTGACAGAATTAATTGTTTTTAAGCAGCAATAATAAAGCAAAATAACAGTTTGTCTGTTTGTTGTCATAGTTCATCTCTGCTCTCAGAGTTAATGTGACATCCTTCACTAAATACACACGGACACACTTTATATTCTTAGTTGGAATATATATATATTTGATAAAAATTAACATTTGATGGTAAACTGAGGATTAAATATTTAGTCCCACTCTGACAGAAAGTGATGTCACTACAGCTATCTGCGTCCCGATTGGCCGGCTGTCAGCTGACTGTTGTCCAACTCGGTGAAGTCGTCGTCTTCATCGTGTGAGGAGATGACGTCGGACAGAAGGAAGTGTCTCTCCTCCTGCGTCTCCTCCTGCTTCTTCTGTCGGCCGAGTCTCCTCAGCTTCTCCTCCAGGAGAGGAGCCACCTTCAGCTGCAGGAAGTCGATGACCTCTGGACAACAGGAAGTGATGTCACAGGTTACAACAGGAAGTGACGTCACAGGTTACGTCTTTAATGTTTATGTTCATGAACGGGACGCTGTGTACTTTATGAAGTACATTATACACTAAGATAAAGCACCCCTAGTGCTGACATAAAGTATCGCAGTGCTGACATATAAAGTATCGCAGTGCTGACGCACAAAGTATCGCGGCGCTGACGCACAAAGTATCGCGGCG
>NW_022282366.1:0-7795 GCF_004355925.1 Anarrhichthys ocellatus
GAGAGGGAGGGAGAGAGAGAGAGAGAGAGAGACAGGGAGAGAGAGAGAGAGAGAGGGAGGGAGAGAGAGGGAGTGAGACAGAGAGAGGGAGAGAGAGAGAGAGAGAGGGAGAGACAGAGAGAGAGAGAGAGACAGAGAGGGAGAGAGAGACAGAGAGGGAGAGAGAGACAGAGAGGGAGAGAGAGAGAGAGAGAGAGAGGGAGAGAGAGAGGGAGGGAGGGAGAGGGAGAGAGAGAGGGAGGTGCTCAGTTATCTGCAGCTGAATCATTGACAGAAGTGAGAGACTTGTGTTTGGTGACTCAGACGCTCAGAGGACGTCTCTCAGGTGTTGAACGTGACTCGATGGAGCTGCTGTCCTCCCTGCTGTCCTCTCTGAGGACCCTGGAGACCGGGACCCTGGACCAGGACTACAATGTGAGTGTTTCACACCTCTGTGTATGTGTGTGTGTGTGTGTGTGTGTGTGTGTGTGTGTGTGCGTGTGTGTGTGCGTGTGCGTGTGCGTGTGTGTGTGTGTGTGCGTGTGTGGAAACCAGTTTACCAGCAGTACACTGTGGGGACCTTCAAGGGGCAAGTTTTTAAATTGCGTTATAATTACGTTGAAGACAATGTTTCCTTGTTGGCAGCACTTCAGAGCATCTTGATATTTGATATATTTGATATGAGAATATCAGGATCTTCACATAATAATAATAATATCATATTCATAAAGCACTTTTCAAAGTTGTCAGAGAGTGAGACGTGATGAAGTGAGACGTGTCCCTGGTGTCGGGGCTGAAGGCTGAGGTTAGTTTCTCTACATGTCTTTACTCGGCGTCTCTCTCTTTGTGTTCATTGTGCTGCTTCACGCGCAGCGTCGGCCTCTCGTCGGCTGATATCTGTGATCTCTGTTCAAATGAGCTGCAGCCAATAAACAGACAGAGCTGCTTTGTGTCAAACATGCAAAGCTAGACTCAGTGTTTAGACGTCATTATTGACATAAATACCACCAACACATCTCCACTTTGACTTCTGATGAATTGAACTGAATAAAAAGCTGCATGTTGTTGAAGAATAAAGACTCTATGTTTTACTCAATAAACAGCACTTAAAGGTTTTATAATTACTTCTCATGAAGAACTTTTCCACAATGGTCCATTTTTTCAGTAATTTCAAATGATTACATATATTAACATTAACTTTGACATTTATATTTATTTACATAAATTTAAATAAATAACAGTGACTTATGCTGAGGTTGCTCTCTGATGTTCATCTAAGAAAGCTTTAGAAAAGAAGAGTTCCATAGAATCACCTTTAAGATCTCTTCAGGATGTTTGAAGTGAAATCCTTCTGATCTTGATGTTTGCTGAAGAGTTCCCTCACTCGTTGATCAGGTCCTTACTGACCATCTTCCTCTGAACACTTTAAGGGTTCAAATCATTTGTGGAAAAAGACGCAGCAGCACAGACACGGACAATTTTACAGTTTTAATGAGGAAATAAACCAGAAACAGTAGGAGACAAAAATGTGACTTTAATATGAACATTTATATGCAGATGATATCGTCTTATATGTCAACGTCTTTTCTCAGAGTAGACAAAGACAATCTTGAGTCTGCTTCAGACGTTTCAGTTCAGCTTTCTTTTATTGAGCATGAGCTTCTTTTAAGCGCCAACAAAACAAAGTTGTGCTCTTTTTTAAGGTTACTTAAAGTATCCAGACTACTGTCAGTATAAAAACCTTCATCAGATTCTAAATGTTCAGCACTGCAAATATGTGGGACCCTGACTGTATTTTAAGACGCATGTCTAACTCCTGAAACATTTGGATCCTGTGCAGAAACATATTATGATTCTCTTCTTAAGTTCATTTTACACACTGTCTATAATTCACCTCGTACTTATAGTGATATTATTTTATGTATATATATCGATATGTTTCCTCGCCCTCCACTAGTTGATAAGAACTATACAGCTATAATACTTTCTGAAACTGTAACAAGAAACTGAATGGTTTCGTGCCAACAACCAAAGATGATGATGAGAAGGACTGAGCTCTGTGGGCTTCCAAAGCAGGAACCAACAAAATAAAAAATAATAATAACCTGCCTGAAATATCAACGCTGAGAAACTTTCGTTGTCATCAATCTGCGGCAAAAGACTTGATGCACATCACAGTTTTCTTGTGGTCAGATGAAGCCACCATCATGTTGGTTTCTCAAGGCTTCTTTCATCCATTTCCTTTTTCTTATCCGGGCCGGGTCACAGAGGCATCAGGACTACCCAGAAATCCTTCTGGATGTCTGAGCTCTAGACTCCACTATGAAGAAAGATCATTTCAGACGCTTGTATCTGCGATCTCATTCTTTCAGTCACTACCTGAAGCTCCGTAGACCACAAGTGAGGGTCTGAACAAAGATGTACTGGTAAATCAAGAGCTTTGCCTATCGGCTCAGCTCCCTCTTCACCACAATGGTCCGGTACAACGCCTTCATCCATCTCATCCATCCACTGTTCCAGGACAGAATCCACATTGCTTTTCCTGAATCTGAGGTTCGAACAATCATTCGTAGCCTCCCTTTTCAAGCACCCTGGAATAAACTTGTAACCGTGTGATACCCTGATAACTGGAGCACACTCTCCAGGTCCTCCTTTTTATCAATGGGAACCACCACCCCGGTCTGCCACACCACAGTCACATTCTCCAACCTCATTGAGACACTGGAGTCACGTGTCAGCCAAGACAGTCCAACAATGTCCAGAGCCTTCAGCATCTCAGGAGAATCTCATCCACCCCTTGGCGACCTTGCTGCTGAGACGCCTTTTTACCTCAACAACCTTTTCCATGGATATGGATTGTCTTCAAACTCTGCTTCCTCCATGGAGGACATGTTAATCGGATTCAGGAGGTC
The DNA here is from genome assembly GCF_004355925.1 of Anarrhichthys ocellatus. Classification (NCBI taxonomy): domain Eukaryota; kingdom Metazoa; phylum Chordata; class Actinopteri; order Perciformes; family Anarhichadidae; genus Anarrhichthys; species Anarrhichthys ocellatus. Next base: position 2,892 of record NW_022282366.1, read on the forward strand.
CTAAAAAGTGCTCTTTCCGTCACTTGGCAATATCCCCAGTCTGGATCTGCTGATCACAGCCTGAGCCAGACCCCGGCTTTTCCTTTCTGATTCGTCTAACGGTTTGCCAGAACTTCTTTGAGGCCAACCGAAAGTTATCTGCATAGTATCTCTGAACTCTCAGGTTTTTGTGCTTTGGCGAACGCCTGCAGCTGCATCTCTTCTCGCAAAACCGGTCCTGGTCTGCTGTTTCCTGAGACCATATGGGCCAACCAAGTCTCTGAAGATCTCCTTCTTGGGCTTCACAGCCTCCTCATTCATAGGTTAGCAGCACGACTCATTACAGACTGAGACTCTCCTCTTGGTTTAGATTCATTTGTTTGACAACGTTATCATTTTAATAACATTTTATCAAACATAAAACATTTGAATAAATTACATACAACCAGATCATTACGAGCTAAACTTTTTTTAAGTGTAATTTTAAACATTCAACTTGGTATTATTATATCTTAAATAGAACCTTCTGGACCCGAGAGCCCCCCACGGGGGGCTTTTTAGAAAAGTTTAGCGTGGTAGCGTGTTGTAGAATGCATTTTTCATTGACAAATATCAAAAATGCTCCACACATGTTATAATACCGAATTAACGACAAAGGTCTGGGCAAAACCATCATACCAGCCATTTTACAAACTGCAAACACAATTATACATGAACTAATATCATATCTAGAAGATTTACCACAATATCACGTATTTTTCGCCACAAAATCGGCAAACTATGCACTCCGTTTGCATGTCTCATCACAAAGCCGGCAGCTATCATGGCGGATTGATACATGAAACAGCAGTAGGACTCGACCCCGCGTCGATTCACGACTGTCTCGTTCCTCTCCGTCAAACCATTCAAAAGTTACACAAACAAAGCCAACCAACAACACACCGCTCCCCAGCAAAAAAATTGAAACGCATTGTAGCTTTTGGTGATTTCCGTGCCGAAAAACGCAGGTAATCCATTGAAATCCGATGCAGCGGAAATAGTCCCTCTTCTACACTGGTGTGTGAGTGAAAATGGCGGTTCTGGGAGCTTGTATGAGGAAATGGCCAATATTCAGTCAGCTAGACCAATGAATTTAGACATGGGGTTGTGCCAAGCATATCGAGATTTTTAGTGGATAAAAGGCTGTCAATCTTCTAAATAACGCGCCTACTGCTTTCGTTAGGCTCTTCCGCATTCAACAAGGTGTCACATGATGAAATCCGCCAATCACAGGCCTTACAAAGGCTTAAAGAGACACGGACTGAGAGGAGAATATTTAATGGAGGAGAGACATGAGAGCTGAAAATGATTCCAAACTGCTTTATTACGATGTATTGAACACTCTTAGTGATAAAGCAAGTGAATATATAGTTAATATATAGTTATATAATGTATAAAATTAGAATAGAGCAGCGCAACAGCTGGTTCCAAAAGTGAGAATTCGGCTTGAAACTCTGTACTCAGACCTCCTTTTATACTGGCCTGCTTCACTCAATCTAAGTAAAATGTTTTACTTGTTTTCATGTTGTGCTATGACTGTGGAGTATTGTTCGGCTTCGATCTGCATTATTTCAAATAAATATTTTCAATACAAGTGCTTTTTTTTCAGGCGAACCTGAAACTTTTCAATTTGAGCTGTGTGCATCTTCATTCACTATTAACCAGTAACATATACACAATATTTACACATCTGAACAAGTCTCTCACAAGTTTTACCTGTATTATACCATCAGAATTAATAAAATAGACCTTGTAGTTATAGAATTACAGTCTTTTTAGTATAGGTATGCAATTTTCGAGCAGAGGCCCTAAAATAGGGCTAGAGTTTAAGAGGCTGATAAGCATCTGTTTACATGTGTGCATGTTATATTGGCGGTTGAGCTTCTCTTAAACAGTTTGCGAACCACAGACAGGAAATATATTTCTGTTTCTTTTGAGTGAAGCGAGCCTTTAATGAGCCACATTGACCTTTTACTCAATCTAACCACCACAGGGACCTTAAACCTGACAGACCTCACCGTGTTATTCTGATCTCTCGTCTCCTACAAACTGTCATGTTTCAGAAGGCTGCACTCTCAACAATTCCACCGTCAAATAACATTAAAATACTGTCAGTAACTTCCTGTTATTTCACGGTGCATCTAATCTATCTGTAATTTATCTTAACAGTATCTTATCATATATTGGATTACAGTATGTGATCGTACAATAACCCAGTTTTACGTTCATTTTGCAGTGTATACCAGCATGTTACTGTTTATTTACAAATGGTAATAAAACCTGCTGCTTTTGCATGTAATTCCCAACAACAACAACAACATATATTGCTGGAGTTTATTACTTGTCAATTATTTATACAGCTGACTTTGTAAGATGATGTAAGCCATGTGAGGACACATCACCTTCTCTGTGTCCTTAGCTCCTTCCTCCCTACCTCCTCCCTCCCTTGTGCCCTTCATCCATTCCCTCTTGACAACGGAAGTGATGAACGACCAAATCCACAGAAAAATACATTCTGCAGTTTATCTAAAGTGTATATGAGGTCTATAAGTACAAAGTACAATATGTACCTCTGAGATGTAGTACAGTATAAAGTACAATACAATATTACTGTGGTTTATTACTTGTTCTCAGTCATTAAACAGCTGACTTTGTGAGACAGATAATATTTAAACTGAAGAGGTACTGCATGTTTATAAGAAAGATAAATAACTACACACACATTTTACACATGTAAATGTGACCTACATGAGGAGAGAGAGAAGAGAGACTATGGTAGTAGTATTTTGATATACTTACAGCAATTCATTACAGTGTGAGTTCTGAATTTAAATAACACAACAGGTGCTGTGTGTCAGTGACTCTTCTCTTTACTATCAGGGTGGTTATGAACATGTGAGCTGGTCTCAGTGAGACGTGTGTTTGAAGGGCTGTTGAGGTTAGTTCCTCATTCTCTCTCAGGTCGGTTCATTATTAACCCACCAGAGAAACTTCCTCCTCGTCGCTGTTCCTGAAATGACTCATTGAGGGAAGAGTGTTGACACCTGATCTCAGGTTTATATTTAAAGTCACAGTCTGCTGATATTCTTCATGTTTCTTTATGTTCACATCAAACCAACGGGGAATGTTTCTACTAACAAGTATCCTGATCAGAGCTCCATTAAAACTCATCAGTAAGCCTCACCTTCACCTTCATCATCATCATCATCATCACACTGTAGTTTCTTCTGACTCAGTCACACATATAAATACTCTCTAGAGCAACACATGTGGATTCATCCGCTGCTAACAACAGTCTCTGACAAAAGTCTCTGCTGTTGGTCTGATAGAAACTAACTGATGAAACTGTAGATCTGTGTCATTACGTTTAGGAACCAATGAGACAAGACAGGAAGTCACACTGTTGGTTTCAGTCCAAATATGAGATTTGTTGACGAGAAGAAGAACAATGAGATAACAGCAGACCGATCCGTTAAGACGGAATAGTTACAATATCAGCTCACGACTTATCTGATTATATTATGAAACAGCCAGATCTCACAACAGAGCCACAAAACCACCAAAATAAAAGCCCCGTGAGGCAGAAAACAAACAATAAAACATGAGTGAAATAATAACCGTCTGAACTAAAACTGAACTCTACATCTGCTTTGAAAGATAAAGTTGACGGAGAACATTCTCAAATGAGTGAAAAAGGGATAAATACATGATGTGTGTCAATGAGTGTACATTAATAAATAGATAATCGTGATGTTTGTCCATCTCCAGAGGTGTGTAGTTAGCTAAGCATGAAGTCCTGGAGGAGTCAGCAATGCTACAAACACACAATGTTGATGAACTACGTTAGAATATGGAACAAAGAACACGACTCATCAGAAAACATCTCTAACGTGTGGATCCGTGTGGCTCTGGTCTGTGAGATGTCAGACTGTCCTTGAATGCACCAACAGGGAGACGACGTTGTTACTTTGACCCACAAACAAATAAATTAATAAACAAAGAGAGCAAAGACTGTGTCTTTGCTCATGGGAACGCTGGCTGCCTGGGTTTTCAACCAGCAACACGTGTGACTGACCAGCAGCTTCTACCACTGCTGAAACAGGAAGCTGTGTGTGTGTGTGTGTGTGTGTGTGTGTGTGTGTGTGTGTGTGTGTGTGTGTGTGTGTGTGTGTGTGTGTGTGTGTGTGTGTGTGTGTGTGTGTGTGTGTGTGTGTGTGTGTGTGTGTGTGTGTGTGTGTGTGTGTGCGTGCGTGTGCACACAGAGGAAATGACGATGTGAGTTTCAACACTTCTGAATATTACGGTCCTTTCCTTTTCAATGATTCTTACCCATAATGCCACTGGGGTCAGCTGGTATTGTTTCCACAGTGTACAGCGGTGACCTGGTTACTGGTCATAGAAATAATAATAATAATAAATAATAATGATGACATTACAACTTCACTCGGACAATGTCCTTGTCTATAAACTCTAAATGTAGTGTGTGTGTGTGTGTGTGTGTGTGTGTGTGTGTGTGTGTGTGTGTGTTACAGATGGTGCGTTCACAGACCTCAGTGTTGAAGAGAGATCCGAGTTTGACCACTGAAGCCGGAGCTCTGAAGGAAAACATCAAGAAGAACAGATACAAAGACATTCTGCCATGTGAGGACACACCATCTCCTCTGTGTCCTTAGCTCCTTCCTCCCTACCTCCTCCCTCCCTTGTGCCCTTCATCTATTCCCTCTTGACAACGGAAGTGATGAACGACCAAATCCACAGAAAAATACATTCTGCAGTTTATCTAAAGTTTATATGAGGTCTATAAGTACAAAGTACAATATGTACCTCTGAGATGTAGTCCAGTATAAAGTACAATAAGTACCTCTGAGGTGTAGTACAGTATAAAG
>NW_022282367.1:0-7953 GCF_004355925.1 Anarrhichthys ocellatus
GCCCTGTTAGCACCCTGTTAGTGTCCGTTTAGCACCCTGTTAACGTCCCGTTAGTGCCCTGTTAGCACCCTGTTAGTGTCCTGTTAGCACCTTGTTAGTGCCCTGTTAGCGCCCTGTTAGTGTCCTGTTAGCACCCTGTTAGTGTCCCGTTAGTGCCCTGTTAGCACCCTGTTAGTGTCCCGTTAGTGCCCTGTTAGCACCCTGTTAGTGCCCCGTTAGCACCCTGTTAGTGTCCTGTTAGCACCTTGTTAGTGTCCTGTTAGCACCTTGTTAGTGCCCTGTTAGCGCCCTGTTAGCGCCCTGTTAGTGTCCTGTTAGCACCTTGTTAGTGTCCTGTTAGCACCTTGTTAGTGTCCTGTTAGCACCTTGTTAGTGTCCTGTTAGCACCTTGTTAGTGCCCTGTTAGCACCCTGTTAGTGTCCTGTTAGCACCTTGTTAGCGCCCTGTTAGCACCCTGTTAGCGCCCTGTTAGCACCCTATTAGCACCCTGTTAGCACCTTGTTAGCACCTTGTTAGCACCCTGTTAGCACACTGTTAATGTCCTGTTAGCACCCTGTTAGTGTCCCGTTAGTGCCCTGTTAGCACCCTGTTAGTGTCCGTTTAGCACCCTGTTAATGTCCCGTTAGTGTCCCGTTAGTGCCCTGTTAGCACCTTGTTAGTGCCCTGTTAGCACCCTGTTAGTGTCCTGTTAGCACCCTGTTAGTGTCCTGTTAGCACCGTGTTAGTGCCCTGTTAGCGCCCTGTTAGCGCCCTGTTAGTGCCCTGTTAGCGCCCTGTTAGTGTCCCGTTAGCACCATGTTAGCGCCCTGTTAGCGCCCTGTTAGTGTCCCGTTAGCGCCCTGTCAGCACCCTGTTAGTGCCCTGTTAGCGCCCTGTTAGTGTCCCGTTAGCACTCTGTTAGCACCCTGTTAGTGTCCTGTTAGCGCCCTGTTAGCGCCCCCTACAAGCTCCAGGGCTCAGTGCTGCCACATCTGTCCTGAGAGTGGTGCTACCAGGGATGCATGGAGAGACGCAAGGAAACCATGCGAGGAGAGAGAAACGAGGAGATATGTTTTAAGAGATATGAGACGTCCTTTCCTCTAAAGCGTCACGTGAGCGACGTCTGTTTCTGATGACGGAGGATCAGATGATCACAGCTGTCAGTCGGCTTTAACAGCTGGAGAGACTTTTGATAAGTTAGTGTCTGTTCACATGATCACTGTACTTAATAACAGTAACTAATAATACTAATAACTAATAAAGACACACAGTAATCACCACTGTAGAGGTGTTTCTCTCTGTAGTCTGTTAACAAACTGTGTTCTGTGTTCTGTTTATAAGCACAGGATCCATTTCTACCGGCGGAATGCGATCGTCTTATTTATGAATTATTTGCGTCTTACATTTTTGAAATTCAGATTATGACGTCATTATTAAATAACCCAGAATATGATTATGGTTTCTCTTGAACACTGGAATTATTTTATTAGGCTCCATGTTTCAGGTTAAACTTAAATGATAAAACTCATCAAACACTCAGGAATGATCAGCCTCACGTGACTGAATGAAATGATGATCAATGATGTAAAAAGTGTTTAGTCTCTCCAGCTCTCTCTGACTTTAATTGTTTCCATAATAAAGCTATTGAGGGAAACATCAGATCATGAAAACACAAATCTTTCTAATAAATGAAGAAAGTTGTTTGTGGTCCTTTTGTTGTTCAGACTACAATGAACATTTAATTAAACCAGATGTTGAATCAGAAACCTAATCAAATATAAACTAGAGTTTATTCTGTGATCCGTCTTCACTCTGGTGTTAAACTCAGCCAGTCAGTCCGATCGGCTGCAGCGTCCAATCACATGACTGATGAACAATGAGGGGGCGTGTCGGCCATTAAAAGACTTCCTTGAAGTCTGTTCTCGTGGTTCCTCACTCATAGCTCCTCAGAGATCCCTCCTCGATCCTCGCTCCTCAGAGCTAAATAAGAGCTTTGGGACGGCCGTCAATATGGCGGAGCAGAACAACTTCCGGTTCAATCGAGGATCGAGGAAACGACAATTAAGAGACTTGGGATGTACCCATCCTGTCACTTCTTCACGTCCTTCTTATTGTGTTGTGGTTCATACAGGACGATAGATGTTCACATGATGTTAGAGACTCACTTTTATTCCATTAACTATAAATCCCTTCACTTCATGTAAACCTGAAACCTACAGAGACGATCTTCTCCGTCAGTGTTTAGTCATGTTTACATTCTGTGAAGGGTTCTCTATTTTAGATTCACATCATTAATAACTCATCAATAACTATCTTCTGTATAAAGATAAGAGGAGAAAAGTCTGATCAGAGAATGAAGTCTCTCTTGATGTCACAGCTTCACCTCTTTGTTCACAGAGCCAGCCGACCGCGTGACATTTAGAGTATGTTGGTGCATGTGAGTCCCTTTTAGTGCATGTGAGCATGCCCCACCGGTTAGCTCATTGCTCTGCTCTCGTACAGCGCTTACAGCTGAAACGCTTTTACCCCCTCAGGTTAACGCTGTTAGCATTTTTAGCTACTAGCCGCCGGCTCAGTTGTCGCCATGTTGAGAGCCACGTGGAGGCAATAGATATGCTCTGAATCTCGCATTGTTCACCTTCAAAGTGAACTGAAGCCGTTAACAGCAGAGACTGAAAACTATCCCTAAAAAGAAAGCTCCTCATATGAAAGTGTTGTTGAGGTTCTTCTGTTCCGTGTGATTATGTTCTTCAGAGTCCGATCCGAGACAAAGTGAAACCTCTGGTGTTCTCCCTGAACGTCTCTCTGTACGAGAAGCTTCCCAAGAAAAAGAACGCCGTACAGGACCTGAAGCGCCTCCCAGTACTGAGCCAGTCACCCCGACCCATCAGAACCCAGGTCAGAACCAAAGAGAATTCTTCATAGCCTAGATCAGAACCCATCAGAAAAAGCTTTTAGCAGAATCCAGATCAAAATCAGACCCAAGGTCAGAACTCTGAAGAAACCATTTCCAAACTAAATTTAGGTCAGAATGCATAGAACACAAAAAACAACTGAACCTGCATTAGAACCCACCACAGAATGTCAGAAATAAGAACAAAGAACCCACCTCAGAAGTCAAGACATCAGAAATGTTTGAACATCTGTTTCCTCATCTCATCAGATCCACATCCAGAAGGCCTGTGGTTCTGATAACCGCTGCCATAGTAATCTGCAGATGACGGCCCAGTTCACGGATGAGAACCAGAACCCCTTCGCTGTGTGAGTGAACTCCTCACTGCTTCCTGTCTTTGTGCTAGAACACATTAGTTTTGTGATGACTAAAGTTATGAGGAAAACCCAGAACATGTTGGACTGATTCATTCCATATCATACACCCATGACGCTTATACTATCAAATACATGTGACATCGATTTTCATCAACCAACCACTGGAGACCAAAGTATCCGCTTGAATCCAACGTCATTTGAAGTCGACGCGTTGAAGATTCAGAGACGTCGGGGTAATTCTCTCTGATAGACTCGACGTCTCTTCTGGGAGGATCTGTTTGAATGTTTTAGTTTAAAGATGAAGACTGAAGTCTTGACTTCTAACTCGTCCTAAAGGACACGGTACTGGACTCAGACATGCCTTGAAGGACTTTGGACTTGACTCTGACCCTAAAAGACGACTTGGACTTGCCTGACAGGACCTGGGACTTCACTTGTCTTGAGGATCTAGGCATTGAATGTGACTTTATGTTCTTAGAAATTGGATAAAGATGACTAAAATATTCTTCTTAATGACTTGGGACGTGACTTGGACTTGCCCTTTATGACATGACTACCTGGCTTGAATCTTCCCCTAAAGGACGTGGGACTTTACTTGAAACGTTATTTGAGATTTAACTCCTTAAAGGACTTCACGTAGATTTGAAGATCTGGGAGGTAACATGGACTAAAGGACCTAAGTACTTCACTTGACACTTGGACTTGATTCTTCCCTTGAACCTGGGAGTTTGAACCAGGGACTGGACTCTGGATTTGACTCAGATTCCCCCTAAAGAAAGCGAGACGTTACTTGGGGTTTGAGTCGTTGAGTCATCCTAAAGTTCTTGGGTCTTGACTGGAGATTTGGACCATTAAAGCATCTCTGACGGTAACAGTAACTCCTGCAGTCCTGCACGATATCAGCTCTGAACTAATGTGTTGCAAATGACTTCCTGCTGCTGCTTTCATGCTGCGATTTGTGTATTTGTGTGTGTTTACAGGCAGGAGGGCAGTCAGGTGTTGTACTACAACGCCAACCTTAACAGACTATTTTTGGAGGTTAATGTCAGCAACACACCGTCTCTTGGCCGACAAGCAGAGGATGCTCACAATGCCGTTCTGAACATTAGCATCCCACCATCACTCATTTACTCCGGAGTCCGAACAAAGGTAGTGACTTTATCCTAAAGGACTTGACTGATTGACTTAAGACTTACCCTGAAGGACTGGACTGATTGACCCTGAAGGACTGGACTGACTGACCTTGATAGACCCTGAAGGACTAGACTGACTGACCCTGATGGACTGGACTGATTGACCCTGATAGACCCTGAAGGACTGGACTGACTGACCCTGATGGACTGGACTGATTGACCCTGATGGACCCTGAAGGACCTGGGACCAGAGATTCCTACAGCCAGTCCTGTTTGTGTTTCAGGGTGACATCCAGGCGGTGATGGGGTGTTCTGTTGAGGATGCTGTTCTTCTGTGTGAGCTGGGGAACCCGTTCAAAAGCAACCGGCAGGTACACAACGTCCTGACAGTCTTTGACAGTCCAGCTGGTATCGTCTGGCCCTCAGTGCTCTGACTGAGACTCTAACGGATCTGATTCTCCGTCTCTCTCTGTATTTCAGGTTCAGGTGTTGATAATATTTCAGCCGTCTGAAATCAGTTTAGACACCAGAGAGATTCAGTCTCTGCTGCAGCTGTTCACGTAGGACACACACACACACACACACACCTACAAACAGACACACACACACACACACACACACACACCTGTCTAAAGGTATTCTAATGAGTCGTGGTTCCTGTGCGTCTTCAGGTTCAGTGAGCAGTCAGATCTGTTTCCTGTCTCCGTCTCCATGTTGGTGGAGTATTCTCTGCAGACGTCTCTCACTCTGTAAGTTCCTCTCAGTCAAGAACATTTAATGTTCACCTCTGAGCTCATGACCTCTCTCTCTCATTGGTTGACAGAATCACTCCTCTCTCTCTCATTGGTTGACAGAATCGCTCCTCTCTCTCTCATTAGTTGACAGAATCACTCCTCTCTCTCATTGGTTGACAGAATCACTCCTCCGGGTCCCGTCTCCTTCGGTGGTCATGTGATTGGTGAGTCGGCCGTGAAGGAGACGGAGGACGTCGGCAGTTTGCTGCTCTTCACCTTCCAGGTTGGTCTAAAACTCGTCTGACTTATAAAGAGTGAACAGGTCAGGTGATGACCCACGACCTCCTCTGATAGGTGCACATCAGTGGGAAGCCGCTGGGTCGCCTAGGCAACCTGCAGGTGGAGTTTGATTGGCCGACAGAGGTGTCCAATGGGAAGTGGTTGCTGTACCTTACAGAGATCCGAGTGAACGACTCGTCAGAGGCTCGCTGTGCTCCGCCGGGCGACATCATCAACCCCCTCAACCTACTGGTAACTATGGCAACATGAGGTCCCGCTGGTTCATATCAGACTCTGTTAGAAGGTCTGAAGAGAAGAATCTCTTAATAATGACGGTTAACATCCTAAAGCTTGTTTACATACTGAGGTGTGACGCTGGATCCGGGTCTACAGGGAAAGACCCAGACCATCACACATCAACGACTGGTTTAACTGTGTTATAGTCAGTTCTTCATATTTGTCCTCCTTAAAAAACATTGTTTATTTATTTGAATCCATTGGTTTGTTGCATGTCCATGTTTTAGATTCACTAACTCCAGAATGAGAAAGAAGATGACTTGTGTTGACTGTGTTCCTGTTTGCTCAGCTGTCAAAGGAGAAGAGAAAGAGGAGGAGTCTGGAAGAGAAGAAGGAGGAGCCGAGAGAAAAACCTCTACCTCTCCTCCACCAGAAGAAGACGTCCTACATTCTGGTACAAACTCTGGGTCAATTGATGATTTGATGGGCGGGGCTAAACATCCAGTAAATTATGGTCCCTCAGGTATAAAAGTACAAATGTGTGTTTGTGTGCAGGACTGTGTTCACGGAGCTAAATGTGTGACCTTCGTCTGTCCGCTGACCAACATGAAGAACTCAGCAACTCTGACTGTCAGAGCCAGACTGTGGAACTCCACCATGATGGAGGTACGAACTCTGTGTACTACCTGCTCAGGTACTCTGTTCTCTACCTGTTCAGGTACTCTGTTCTCTACCTGTTCCGGTACTCTGTTCACTACTTGCTCGGGTACTCTGTTCTCTACCTGTTTGGGTACTCTGTTCTCTACCTGCTCGGGTACTCTGTTCTCTGCCTGTTCGGGTACTCTGTTCTCTGCCTGTTCGGGTACTCTGTTCTCTGCCTGTTCGGGTACTCTGTTCTCTGCCTGCTCGGGTACTCTGTTCTCTACCTGCTCGGGTACTCTGTTCTCTACCTGTTCGGGTACTCTGTTCTCTACCTGTTCGGGTACTCTGTCCTCTACCTGTTCGGGTACTCTGTCCTCTACCTGTTCCGGTATCTATATCAGATCTTCTTGTGTGTTTCAGGACTACAGAGATGCTCGCAGTGTGTTGGTTCGAGGTCGGGTGACTCTGAAGCTGCAGACGAACAAACCGACCATCAACATGGAGCCTCACAGCTCAGAGGTACCGAACCCAGAGTTCTTCTTGTTGTGGTTCTCAGTGTTCCCAGTTCCCCTGGAAGAGATTTACAAACAGTGGAATTACAACTTCCTGGTCCGTCACGTGCTGTCATGAGGCCCAAAACGACTTCTTCCCATTGACTTACATTGAGAAAGAGACGCCTGTAACTCAGAGGATTATTTATTTTGAGGTGATTAAACGCTCCTCTAACATCCATGAGTTCCCTCTTGAATCCGTGTTCTTCCTCTGCAGATTGAAGTCCACATCTATCCCGACCCGGGTCAGCAGCCGGGGTCCAGAGCCCCCATGTGGATCGTCGTGGTCTCCGTCCTGGCTGGAGTTTTACTGCTGGCTGTGATCTGCCTGCTGCTCTGGAAGGTAAACTGATCCCGAGACAAACCTCTGAATGTCGATGTCGGGTCCTGGTTACAGGATCTACGGCCAACCAAAAGTCCACAGAAGTGACTGTAAAATGATTCATGTCTAACGTCGTCATCACCTCCTGGTTTGGTAAAGTGCCGTTGTGTCGCCCCCTGCTGTTCAATGTGGGTTCTTCGTGAGAGCCGGTAGCAGAGAAACGTACCAGGCCAAGACCCAGAAAGCCCACATGAAGAGCCAGCCATCTGAGAGGGAGAGGCTGGACCAGGAGCTCTGAGTCCGTCTGTAAGGACCAGCTGTTGACCCACTTCCTTCTCCTCTGCTTCTTTCCTTCCTTCCTTCCTTCCTGCATCTGATCGATCAGCTTGTCGATTGATCTTTGTGAATCTGTTTCTCTGCTGATATCTTTTTCTCTTTGTGAACTCCAGTTTCATGAGTTCTGGATATTTGCTTCAGAGACTTCATACAAGGTTTCTGTGTTTTGTCTGCAGTGCGGTTTCTTTGCGCGTCGGAGGGCGTGGCGGACCACGACGCTCCACCAGGGAAGGATTATGGGTAAAGATGAGCAGCAGCAGCAGCAGCAGCTCAGGAACTCTGACGGCTTCCTGATCCAAGACCACGTCTCCTCATCCAGGAACAGGAAGTCACCCAGACACTGGGTCACCTCCTGGACTGATATGCACTGAGAGGCAGAATCAATGGAAACACATCCTGAACCGGATCAATTCAGACCATCACACCCTGAACCAGACCAAACCAGACCATCCCACCCTGAACCGGACCAA
>NW_022282368.1:0-6562 GCF_004355925.1 Anarrhichthys ocellatus
TGTGTGTGTGTGTGTGTGTGTGAGGGTAGTTAGGGTTGCGTGGGTGAGTAATATAACAATCAATATGCCACTTAAACAGAATTACTGAACTGTAGAATTGTATTGTAGACTCTGAAACAAAGGTTTTGTAATTGTTTTGCAACATTAAGGCTTAATTTAATTTCATTTGGCCTAATTATAATACACACCACAGAAATACTAAAAGTAAAAGCAGATTCAAATCTGTTTCCTTTATACAATACCTAGTTTATCTCAGGGTTGGAAGCAGTTCTTCGTGATAAATCCTACTGTGGAGTGAACTTTCATTGTTCAAGAAATAAAGGTTGTTTGTTTTGGGTCGACCCCAAAACAGGTACCACTTTTCTTGTGCACAAGCCTCAAAATCATATGGCTACTGGTCAAACTTCTTGGCTACAGTCCTGTTGTCGTTGGAATCAACACGTCTTACTCTCAACTCGCCAAATATATACCGTTGCTTGGTCAGTGCCCCCTCGGCGTCCAATAACGACACTCTGAGGCACCCATAGCGTCTGTACGTGACTCATGGGGCTTTCAACTCTTTTCAATTTCAACCCACCCACGTCATTATTAGAAACAAACTCAGGAGTTTGACTCAGGTGGCTGCTGTTCGTGACCTGTGTGAAACAAAAAGTCAACGTCAGTCGCTAGTCATGTGACATGTTTGTCACTCTCTAGTCACGTGAGTCGTTAGTCACACGGTAGTGACTTGACTGCTTAGTTAGTCAAAGAGAGTTGGGAGTGAGAACGTGTTGTCTGAACGGTAACATTTGGCTTTACTGTCAAAAAGTCTAAATTAATGATACTGAACCAAATTTACAGGAGCGCAAACATGGTAATAAGACTAATCCCGGCCAGTAGCAGATCTATGAGGCTGTACTAAATGCTAACATGCTAACAGTGACAATGTTAACATGCTGATGTTTAGCTGGAATAATGTTAATTGTTTTCACCGTCTTAGTTGAGTGTGATAGCATGCTAACATTATTTGTTTTACTTCAAGAAACCTATAGTTACAAGAGATGACAGCACTTTTTAAATGGCTGCAGGCAACCGTATTGAGCTACTTTGCATTATCTTTTAGAGGAATTATTCTCTTCCTTCATCCTAATCCCACAGGTACTTCCCCTGCCGTGTAAAACACAAGCTGCACGTCAAGAAAAGAAAAGGTTCATCTCAGAACATTTACAGGACGGAGGAGGGGACATTATTCTTGGAGCAGTTAATCATACCAACAGAACAAAAGACACAACGTCCTATTATGGGACTCTCCTCTGTCCTAACACTGGATCTGTACCGGCACAGGTGCCAGTTCGGCTCATTTATAGTCAGGTTAGCCCATGGTTGAGGCATGGAGCTGTGGTGTGGCATTCACACACACACACACACACACACACACACACACACACACACACACAAACGTATACACACACTGCAAGCAGCCGAGTAAAAGAAGCTGCTTATGGACGTATAAAGAAGAGATTACTCCTCTGTCTCTTCTAGGAACTGCTCAGTTAGTATGTGTGTCTGCTGGCTGATGCCTGCCCAATGTGTGTGTGTGTGTGTGTGTGTGTGTGTGAGAGAGAGAGACACAGAGTGTTTCTGTACATACATGCATGGGTGGATATTTGAGTTTTTTTGTGGCTGTACTTCATGTTCCTGACCAGTGTCTGTGTATAAGTAAATATTTCACCCTGACCTTAAGTTATGGTACTGAACACAGTGCATGATTGCTCATGCATGTGTACGAGTGTGCATGTGATTGAGTGAGCGTAACGGTGAGATCTTTTATCTCTATAACAATGATGCCACAAATAGGCACATGCCTAGCTATTCTTGCCCTCTCAAGGCTCCTCTGGCGTTCTGGTGGATGTACCCAGGCAAGCAAGGGTTAGGGAGAGATTTGGACGTGTCTGTGTCATGTGCACGGCCACATACAGAGACATATTTGTGTCTGCTCGTGCCCGTATGTGCGTGTGTTTTGTAGATGACTAAAAGAGCAGTTTTGTTCAGAAATTTGATTTGCGACATCTAAAACATGCGTCTCCTTCCTCTAACGAAATGGATTTTCAAATTAAAACACAGTGTTGCATATCAGTGAATTTATTGGCAGTGGCGAACCTTTTACTTAGAAATTACATTTTAGAGGTGGTAATCATTTGTGTGGTTTCATGCCAAGCAACACACAGCAAGTTCTTGTCTTTTCCAAAGTGAGTTTTGTAAGACTTTCAAGTGGAATGCCAAGTGCCACCCGCTGTGCTGGGTTGTTTGCTTAGCTTCTCCCTCTGCAGCCGTAAAAATCAAGGGAAATAATCAGGAGATAACCCAACACTCCACACATTCTTTCTTCTTTGTTCATTTTTATGTCTCTGTTGGGTGGTGAGGGCGTTTAACGCTGTACTGTAAGCCTGTATACTTGGCTCGTCTGGATGGGCAGTAAAATCTAAACGTTATACTTCCTCCAGAGAGGGTCATGAAGGAAAGGTACACCTTCTCAGCCAAATTCGGCACACCCTGAGGTAAACGGTGCGGAGAGAAGCCGATTGGCCCAGAGCACCTGAACCAAGCCGGCACACGACAGGATGAGGGTGTCGGCATCCTCTTGTTAAATGCATGCTTCCTGCTGTTTTGCTGTTCTCTTTCTCCCTTTTCTTTCTCTCATCCCTCTTTTCTAGCAGGAAGTCATTGGAATGGAAAGTTAAATGGAGAGTTAAATGAAGATGGGGAGGGGGTTGTGTGTTGTTCCAAACAAGCAAAGTCCATGCCCAACCGTCCAATTAAAAATTCCTAAAGACAGTGTAGTTAGACAGAAGAGGAGGAGAAACAATGGTGGCGATGGGGTGAGAGATGAGATGGAGGAAGGGAGGAGGAGGACGAGGAGGGGAGATGAGGGCACGAGGGGGGGGTCTTCTCTAGGGTCGTGCTCAGAGGGCGTCGGGCAGCACGAGAGGCAGGATGTTATGGTTTATTCAGCTCAGGAGTGGGGGCGACGTGGACAAGGTGTGCCTTGCCCTCAGCACCAGCCTCAACGTGATTTATAGCAGCGCTGGCAGACGCTTCTGTCCGCAGGGAAGTCTTTGAAAGTACCGGGAGTGATTTGCATGAACGTAGACCTGTGCATACACAGGTCATACTTGAGTGTGCATGGCCTCACTCGTGTACATGTACATGGGCACTTTATAGGCTTCTGGTTTTTAACCTGTAGTTGGAACATGTTCATGAATGGCCCAACAGAGGATAGATGGTCAAGCTACTCTGATTAATTACCAGCGACACACATAGATTACACTATATAAAAAAACGCCTGGATCCCATGCGCAATGCACGGTAACGTAATCAAAATAGTATACCCAGTACCACTGAGGTCCCTAGCTCAAGTAAAAGTATAGCACG
The DNA here is from genome assembly GCF_004355925.1 of Anarrhichthys ocellatus. Taxonomy (NCBI): domain Eukaryota; kingdom Metazoa; phylum Chordata; class Actinopteri; order Perciformes; family Anarhichadidae; genus Anarrhichthys; species Anarrhichthys ocellatus. The sequence goes on from NW_022282368.1 coordinate 3,412, forward strand.
CTGTAAAAATTCTCAAGTAGAAGTACAAGTCCTGTATTCAAAATATTACATAATTAAAAGTACATAATGCATTCATTTATGTACTTAAAGTACAAGGACACTGTATATCATTTTTAAGTTGTATTAATGTGAAATTTATAAAATGTATTTATTTATGTGAAGTAACTGAGAAAAGATTAGGTGCTTCCTCTAAATTCGTGTATTGTGTTTTTCAGTGTAGATCAGTAAAAAAAGTACAATATTGCCCTCTCTATGCCCGCCGTATGATTATAGTATATAGAAAGAACATGTTCAAGTAAAGTACAGTTTTTTGTTGGAAAAACATTCATTCATTTCCAGTTTGATAGAGCCAGAGATTTCATTTTCAATCAACAAGTAACCAGAAAACAACCCTTTCCTCAAATCTGTGTGTGTGTTTGTCTGTGTGTGTGTTTGTCTGTGTGTGTGTTTACAGGACACATATAACAGCGTTACCCTCCTCATGACCTCCACTGAGGCAGCCGAATCGCCTCTGTTGTGAAGGGTCAGCAAGAGGTCAACAGGGGTCGCCAGCTAAAGGCTGCTCTATAGTGTGGAGAGGCTGCTGGGTGCCATGCCAAACAGCCACAGTGGGGGTCAGAGGTTACAAAGATACATAAACCAGACAAAAGGGTGCCAACAGGTACAAGATGTGTAACAGGAGAGCAGACTGTTGCGGAGAGCTAAACTTATAACTTGAGACTAATGTGTGGTGAGAGAAGCACTTTAAAGCTACTTAAGCCTTGTATATGTCACTTCATACCCTATAGACACGTCTCTTTATAGTATTTGGGGATGTGCAGAAAGGCTGAAGCACAGGTAACTGATCACTAATTACTCTTAATTGCCTCAGTCAGCTAGAAAAAAACTGTGTGTGCATGTGCGCCTGTTAACCAGCCATAGTGTAGAAGCTATTAAAATCTCATTAACCTGCGTTTTATTTGAAGCCCCCTGCCCCCGTCCGTCATACCCCTAATGTATTTTCCGTGAGGCTTTTTTTTTTTTCTCCTTCAGATTTAATTTAGCTACTCTTTGATTTAATGACTCGCCTCTGTTATTGTAGGATATCTTCTCCTTTCCTTGTAATTTTATTTTATGACATGGAGTGAGTCGAGTACAATACGCCCCCCGGGGAGGACCACTTACCTCCACGCCAACAAATATAATTACCACTGATCAGAGGAGCGAAAACAGACCGCCGCTTATCTGCCACAGCCCATGTTTTTTCAAGCAGTAGTCGCATTGGAGGTTAATGGCTATTGAAATCTAAAAAGGAAGAAGGCAGAGACCTGCACCCTGCACTCTGCATGCGGCAGTGAGCAGTGTGCGTAAAATCTAAAAGTTGATCGACAAGCTAACTTGGATACATGCCGGATCTAACCGACGAAGCGTACATTGTCAAAAAAATATATTCAAGTCACATTTAACAAAATATATGTAGCCCAACGTCCGCATTCAAATTGTCACATTATTGAACGGAGTTTGGCGTGGATTTAACCTCGCCCTGAAAGTACCCGCAGAACCAGCTGTGACCGCGGCCTTGCAGTGAATAAAATAGGCTAAGTCGCCGCCAGAAGTAAACAGCTAAAGTCCTTTCGTGTTTACCAAGTAAAGTCCTCTGCTCCATGTTGACAGGTGAGAGTTCATAGGAGCAACGTTGGTCCCCTCCAATGGAGCTGCGAGCCTGACTGTGTAACCCCCAAGAAATGGTGAGTGTGTGTGTGTGTGTGTGTGTGTGTGTGTGTCAGACAGAGGGAGAGATAAACAGGGAGGGTTGCTGTGGGGGCTCTTTGACTTTGAGCGCATAAGCCCTTATTTCATGGTGCCATTGTTTGTTTTAAGGACGTCAGGCTTAATACAGTTCCAGGCGATTTCCCAACATGTCTGTCCGCCCAAGCACCTCCAAGGCGCACTGTGCGTGTGTTTGTGCGCGTGTTCACATGTGTGCCGCGCGCCCTTCATCCCTGTCGACTTTAGCCTAACCCCTGTCATATTTTACAAATGTGTGTACTTTCAAGGTTGTTGGTAAGACAGGTTGAATTAACTCAGACTTTGCTGAATTTACTGCTTGATTTTCTGCTGAAGAAATGTCAAGTTCCGGACTAATTACGGGGTTTGGAGCATATCTGTGGTTTTAATGAGTTTGAATGCAGCCATATTCCCATCAACTTCTCTGAGCAGCATTCTTTTAATTGCCTATTATTTCCACGCAGCCCAGACATGGAGCCTTATTTAATGTTAGAGCAAACTGTTGAGAGGAGGATCTAGAAACGGGTTGCAATACTGTATCACTCGGACTGTGAGGAGCCACGTGAGTCCGCTAAGAAAATAGAGAGATGGTCGAGAGAGAATGTTTTGGCTATAAATGTAAATTGTCATATGAGAGTAGCCTAGAGAAATGTTTGTGTTGACTACCACATACATGTCTTCCATTTAGCATGTTATTGCTTTTATGTGTAAGACTGTGTGTATGTTGTCATTTTTCAGTCTTTACATTGTGCCGAGAGAGAGAGAGAGAGAATGACCAACCTCACTCTCTCTCTCTCTCTCTCTCTCTCTCTCTCTCTCACGCGTACACAAACACACACACACACACACACACACACACACACACACACACACACACACACATACACACGCCTCCATAATCACCACTAGGCTACTTGAAGCCTAGAAATAGGGATATGGGTCATCGGGGGCCACACTGTGCCAGCCATCAAAACCCTGGCAGCCAAGAAGTAATATCACTAATAATATCATCTATGCAAATTTCTGTTATTTTACTACAGACGTCTCTCGTATCACGTTCAGGTCATCCAGACTCCCTGTCTGAAATGGGTTTTGCCTCGACAAACAAGTGGTTTACATATTTCCCTCCATCTTTGACGGGGAAAGCTGAATAAGTGCTGGACATGAGGCCCAACAAGGACTTTCGAGGCTGTAAGAGTCAGACGCCTACTCAGTTATTACACTCGGACACATTCTCCACTCCTCTCCTCTGTCCTGTCTCCTAAACCTTTTTATTCAGGGACCCGGAGACCTCTCCGGAACAAAACAGCTTTTAGCGCTACCATCTCTGCTTCTGTTCTCTCTCTCTCTCTCTCTCTCTCTCTCTCTCTCTCTCTCTCTCTCT
>NW_022282368.1:6572-7787 GCF_004355925.1 Anarrhichthys ocellatus
CTCTCTCTCTCTCTCTCTCTCTCTCTCTCTCTCTCTCTCTCTCTCTCGCTCTCTCTCTCTCTCTCTCTCCTCTCGCTCTCTAATTTCTCAAAAAAAAAGCTGTCTGTGAAAGAAATGGAGTTGTTGTAGGAGCACATCAAGTCATTATCTGATTAATCCTATTTTATAAACGCTGCTGCTTAAGAGATTGCTTCTTCTCTCGAATACTATTCACTCTCTCAATAATAATTCATGCATAAACTAACTTGTTTATGTTTGTTGATTTTAGTCATTGAAGTCGCTCCAAAAGTAAAACGAAAGACAAATAACCCTGTAATGTTAACAACAATACTAATAATTACCATTATAGAAATACAGTTGACCCGTCGTTGATCTAAATTAATACAGGGGATAAATAGGCCACTGTCACTTCTCCACTCGGCAGACCATCGCCGCGTGCGCGCACTTGTTACCACGTAATTGTGGTCAGATTGTGATAATAAAAAAAAAGAAGTACCTTTACAACACCCCCGGCTTCCTCCTTCTGCTTTTGGGCCCAACTCTAATAAATATGTCAATAAATTCAGCCATCAGTGCGCAATGCCAGAGCGCATTATCAGTCTTGGGCATCGAGGTGTGTCGCACTCGACCCAAAAAAAGGGGAGAAAGTGAGTTTGATATAAATAAACGGGTTGATCCACCTGGAATGGGCCGCGATAAGAGCAGCCAGTGTTAACCGACACGTTTCCTCTACACCTCATCCGAGTCTTCCTTTTCCAAACACGCGCTTCTTTAATGTCCCGGCCTGTTTTTCCAGCCCGTGCGCACTGTCGGCACCCAGGGGAGCCGAGGCCAAATCAACCACAGGCCAGTGAGGGAGCAGGGGGCCGGGACACCTGCTTTGGAAAAGACACTCCAGACACTCAACTTTGCTGACTTCGTTGCAATTCGTTCGTCCTAAAAAACACTTGCTTGCGACATGGAAAAGAGACTCGCCTTTTCCCTTTTGGCACCTGACTGAGGCGCATATGGAAAATAAGATTTCTAGTTAAGTACTGTAGGATCCTGTTTGTGCAGAGGATAAAAAAAGAAGACTATGCGTGCAACAAATGAATCCAAAGCGAAAAGCTGGAAAGAACAGGGCAAAGGCAAAAAAGCACGAACAACTTTTTTTGTTTAGCTACTGATTTGAACAAATTGTCAGACGAATTCACCAATAATAACGATAATAATGAT
>NW_022282369.1:0-232 GCF_004355925.1 Anarrhichthys ocellatus
CTACCACCTCTGATAGGCTGACACCTACCACCTCTGATAGGCTGACATCTACCACCTCTGATAGGCTGACACCTACCACCTCTGATAGGCTGACACCTACCACCTCTGATAGGCTGACATCTCCCACCTCTGATAGGCTGACACCTACCACCTCTGATAGGCTGACACCTACCACCTCTGATAGGCTGACATCTACCACCTCTGATAGGAAACACCTACCACCTCTGATAGG
>NW_022282369.1:332-7787 GCF_004355925.1 Anarrhichthys ocellatus
CCACCTCTGATAGGCTGACACCTACCACCTCTGATAGGCTGACATCTCCCACCTCTGATAGGCTGACACCTACCACCTCTGATAGGCTGACATCTACCACCTGTTGGACAGGTTTTGACGTCACACTGGTTTTATTTTAGACTTGGACTCTGACGTGATGAGGGTGTGACGGCGTCCTCAGATCAAATGCACAAAGACACCAGGACTGACAGGAGGACATGAGCAGCTTCTTCTCTCCAGTGTTTCCTCCACACATGAAGGTGAACGTGTCTGTAAACTGACCTGAAGTCAGTTCAGCAGGTGAGAATCCTACCAGAGGAATCTGTACATGTTTGATCACCAGGATCACTTTGATCACTACATGTTGTTTCTCTGTTTCACTGGACAGTAGAAATGGTTCTTAATGCTGATTGGCTGTTTCAAAACATCTATTTGATGCTTGCAGGTATAAATATTCTTCAGAACTTCTATCTGAGATAAATAACAGTGATTTGAAAATGATTTGCATGTTTTACTGGTTGAAACTTAACACCATGTAGATTTTAATCTGAGCTGACATCATCAGTGAGACATGTAGAGAATGTCAGAAGTGGTTTGACGGCTCAGATTAAATCATTTCCTCTTCATCCTACAAGTGTTGTTACAACACGGACTGTTTCACTGAATCCCACAGGCCATGAATCAAACATCAAAGGGTTCAAACTCATTTCAAAATGGACCTGATCAATAGTTAAAACTCATGAAACTAAGTTAGTAATGATTTTTGTGCAGTGTTTCAATTTCTGGATGTAAAATCTAATTTTGGAAGAGCTTCACTGAATTTGTGCCTGAACACATTGAGTCAGAGTTCAGGATTAGTTAAATCAGAGTTCAGGGTTAGTTAAGTCAGAGTTCAGGGTTCGTTAAGTCAGAGTTCGTGGGAAGACCCATCCATATCCCTGACAGACGCTGCTGGGGTCAAAAAGCTCATCTGCACTTTGTCATGAGATGGTTAATTAGCAGCATCTAGCGTTGGGATCCATTTAAACAGCAGAACTCTACAATCAAGTACGGAGCGGCAGCCAAGAGTTCGCCAGCATCCGCCATTTAAAATGTAAGAATCGTAGGATTACCAAACGATATATTTTGTATCTTGACAGAGAGGACAGATGGCGACACCTAAAGAGATCCTCTTGGGAACTTTGGAGGATTTAGGAGCCGAACAGTTAAAAACATTCCAGTGGTACCTGCAGCAGGAGGTCCTAGAAGGCTTCCCAGCAATCCCAAAGAGTCGACTGGAGAATGCAGACCGGACGGACACAGTGGATCAGATGCTCAAGAACTACAGCATAAACACTATTAAAGTGACCCGAATAGTATTAGTGAAGATTGGTGAGAATGATCTAGTGAAGAGTTTATCAACAACCAAATCAGAACCCAAAGGTAAGTCATGGTGTGAACAAAATGATCAAACTTACATCTCACTAAGACTTTAAATGTAAAAAACACACACCCACCTGAAAATTCAGGAAAAGCAACAATACAAAGGCAGACAGTCCTGTTTTTGTTGCCTCTAATGTTTAAAATCAGCACATTGGTGTGACTGTAAGTTGCTGCTTGGACGTCATTAATTCTCTCTGTAATAAAGTAATAAACGTTCTGGTTATTTGGAGAGAACAGAGTTCATGGACACATGAAGCACAACATGTCAGTTGATGTTAGTTGATACTCAGTCATTTTACAATAGTTACCTGTTCAGAGCCTTCAGTTATCAAATGAGATGAATAGATTTCATTAATACAGAAATGTGTACACGTGTTAGAAATGACTCACATTCACTGAAACAACCCCTCATTGATTTTTATCTTTGTTTTATTCATGCAGAGATTCTTACTGAGTGTCAGCGGAAACTCAAATCCAACTTTCAAAAGAAGTTCCAGAATGTGTTTGAGGGAATCGCTGAAGCAGGAAACAAAACCCCTGTGAATGAGATGTACACAGAGCTCTACATCACAGAGGGAGGGACTGCAGAGGTCAATGATGAACATGAGGTCAGACAGATTGAAACAGCATCCAGGAAACCACACAGACCAGAAACAACCATCAGACAAGAAGACCTCTTTAAAGCCTCACCTGGAGGAGAGGAACCAATCAGAACAGTGATGACAAAGGGAGTGGCTGGCATTGGGAAAACAGTCTTAACACAGAAGTTCCCTCTGGACTGGGCTGAAGACAAAGACCACCAGGACATACAGTTCACATTTCCATTCACTTTCAGAGAGCTGAATGTGCTGAAAGAGAAACAGTTCAGCTTGGTGGAACTTGTTCATCACTTCTTCAGTGAAACCAAAGAAGCAGGAATCTGCAGGTTTGAAGAGTTCCTGGTTCTGTTCATCTTTGACGGTTTGGATGAGTGTCGACTTCCTCTGGACTTCCACCACAATGAGGTCCTGACTGATGTTACAGAGTCCACCTCAGTGGATGTGCTGCTGACAAACCTCTTCAGGGGGAAACTGCTTCCCTCTGCTCGCCTCTGGATAACAACACGACCTGCAGCAGCCAATCAGATCCCTCCTGAGTGTGTTGGCATGGTGACAGAGGTCAGAGGGTTCACTGACCCACAGAAGAAGGAGTACTTCAGGAAGAGATTCAGAGATGAGGAGCAGGCCAGTAGGATCATCTCCCACATCAAGACCTCACGAAGCCTCCACATCATGTGCCACATCCCAGTCTTCTGCTGGATCACTGCTGGAGTTCTGGAGGATGTGTTGAAGACCAGAGAGGGAGGAGAGCTGCCCAAGACCCTGACTGAGATGTACATCCACTTCCTGGTGGTTCAGTCCAAACTGAAGAAGGTCAAGTATGATGGAGGAGCTGAGACAGATCCACACTGGAGTCCAGAGAGCAAAAAGATGACTGAGTCTCTGGGAAAACTGGCTTTTGATCAGCTGCAGAAAGGCAACCTGATCTTCTATGAATCCGACCTCACAGAGTGTGGCATCGATATCAGAACAGCCTCAAAGTACTCAGGAGTGTTCACACAGGTCTTTAGAGAGGAGAGAGGACTGTACCATAATACAGTGTTCTGCTTTGTCCATCTGAGTGTTCAGGAGTTTCTGGCTGCTCTTCATGTCCATCTAACCTTCATCAACTCTGGAGTCAATCTGCTGACAGAAGAACAAACAACCTCCTCTTGGTTAAAAGTCTTCAGAAACAAATCAAAACCAAAACCTCTCCACCTGAGTGCTGTGGACAAGGCCTTACAGAGTCCAAATGGACACCTGGAGTTGTTCCTCCGCTTCCTCCTGGGTCTTTCACTGGAGACCAATCAGGAACGCCTACGAGGTCTGCTGACACAGACAGGAAGTAGCTCACAGACCAATCAGGAAACAGTCCAGTACATCAAGAAGAAGTAAGTAATCAGTAAGAATGTGTCTCCAGAGAAAAGCATCAATCTGTTCCACTGTCTGAATGAACTGAATGATGGTTCTCTAGTGGAGGAGATCCAACAGTCCCTGATTTCAGGACGTCTCTCCACAGATGAACTGTCTCCTGCTCAGTGGTCAGCTCTGGTCTTCATCTTACTGACATCAGAAAAAGATCTCGATGTGTTTGATTTGAAGAAATACTCTGCTTCAGAGGAGGCTCTTCTGAGGCTGCTGCCAGTGATCAAAGCCTCCAACAAAGCTCTGTAGGTGGATACACTACAGATACATTGACATTATTAAATATGTTTGATATTTTACTTTGATTTAACATTTTGTTTGTATTAATCCCTGTTCCTCCCCTAGGCTGAGTGACCGTAAACTCTCACAGAGAAGCTGTGAAGCTCTGTCCTCAGTCCTCAGCTCCCAGTCCTCTAGTCTGAAAGAGCTGGACCTGAGTGACAACAACCTGAAGGACAAAGGAGTAAAGCTGCTTTCTGCTGGACTGGAGAGTCCAGACTGTACACTTGAAACTCTCAGGCGAGGATCAGGTGATTTACTACAAAGATGACGAAGTGGTCCAAGTGTCTGATCTACTAAATTCATGGTGGTGTTACCAACATGTTACTGTGGGATAACAATGTCTGCTAGTGTCTCTGCTAATATGCATTTGGAAATAATGGTGTAAAGTGAATGGTGAACTGGCCACTATCCTGCTCGTGATCAAAGTGTTGGATGGCTCGTCCAACCAACATGAACATCCTTTGGCCCACCTGCTTTCAGGGAACCAGGACAGTTTAAGTCGTGCTTTTAGTTTGTTACAGCAATCTACTCCACTGGAATCACTTATTTCACTGTAATAATGATTTTAAAATGTCACAACAGTGACAGGATTTACACTAACTGTCTGTTTACAAAAGAAGATGAAACCAAAATGAAAGCCACTCATGTTCATGATGAAAATAATGATTCATTGTGTATCGATAATATATGATAAACTCTGTGTGTTGTTTTGTGTGTTTGCAGTCTGTCACACTGTGAGATCACAGAGGAAGGCTGTTCTTCTCTGGGCTCAGCTCTGAAGTCAAACCCCTCCCATCTGAGAGAACTGGATTTGAGTAGAAACTAGTGCAGCACCTTCATGTTTCATCAATAACTCTATTTGATTTATCTACGTATAGATCCATAAAGTGATACATTTTCTGGTAATATGTTCCACTTCACATCAGCTGCCTCGTTGTCTGCATGTCATCCTCTACAATCATGAAATGGTCAACTTGTCTGGCTTCATCCTGCTGTTGGATGGATTACTGAACAGGCCTACCGGGCACAGGCCCAGGGGCCCAAAGTGTCAGGGGCCCCCCTGAGCTTCACCTACGAGATGTCACTCAAAGAGACACAAAGAGACACAAAAAGACTACAACGAGACAAAAAATCACTCGAATCCGAGAATTCTATGTAAGATAGTCGACTCGGTGGTCACCCCCCCCCCCCCTGTCAAGATGCCTCACAAGAGATGTGTCAGCAGTTTTCATACTTTTTACAAACAGAGTCGAGCACATCAGGCAACAAATTACCCCACCACACCGTGTTTTACATGTCAGGAGGAATATTAGTTATTGTAGCAGCTTTAAACCTGTTTCTCTGTCCTTTTTAGCTGAAATCATTTCCTGTATGACATCAACCACGTGCAGTCTGGATTCTATAGCAACTACATTTCTTACAGAGGTTATTAATACAGTTGGTCCCAGTATTCTATGGATTATTAACAGCTCATTAGCAACAGGAACTGTTCCATCAACTCTTAAACATGCTGTGGTCCAACCTCTTTTAAAGAAACCTAATCTTGATTCCTCTGTTCTTAGACATTTTAGACCCATTTCTAAACTTCTGTTTTTATCTAAAGTTTTAGAGAAAGTGGTTTCAACCCAGCTTTTATCTTTCATGTGTCTTAATAACGTCTTGGAGAAGTTTCAGTCAGGTTTTAGAGCTTTACATAGCACAGAGACCGCCCTCCTCAAGGTATCAAGGATCTCCTTTTAGCAGCTCTATTTTAATTCTTTTAGACCTAAGAGCAGCCTTTGACACAGTAGACCATGCCGTTATAATCCACCGTCTTCAAACCTGGGCTGGCATCAAGGACACTGCACTTAGTTGGTTTAATTCTTACCTTCTAGATAGAACCCACTCGGTCACCAGAGGTAATTACTCATCCTCTACATCTCACATCACCTGCGGTGTACCCCAAGGTTCAATCTTAGGTCACATTTTATTTTCCATATCCATGCTCCCACTTAGTCTCATCATCCAACGTCATAATGTCTCTTTTCATTTCTACGCAGACGACACACAAATATACCTTCCCTTGAGACCTGATGACCCCAGAAGCCTAGCTGCTGTTTTAATATCTTAATGATAATCAACTGTTGGATGGCACAACATCTTCATCAACTCAACAACTCAGAATCAGAAATCATAATAGTTAGTACCCCAAACCCTATCACTCCCATTAAAGGGCCCTTGGCCCCCTGTCCGTTAACATAAAGTCCACTGTCAGAAACTTAGGAGTAGTTTTGATTCAGATTTAAGCTTCAAACCACAAATCACTAAAGTTGTCCAGTCCTGTTTACTTCAAATTAGAACCATCTCTAAAATCAAACCACTCCTTTCTCACCCTGAGCTGGAGAAAGTCCTTCATGCATTCATCTGTAGAAGACTGGACTACTGAAACTCCTCCTTCTCTCTGGCATCAACCAGAAGTCTCTCTCTCTCCTCCGACTAGTTCAGAAGGCAGCAGCTCTGCTTCTCTCTGGTTCTAACAGACGACATCACATCACCCTAATCCTGGCTTCTCTCCACTGGCTCCCTGTTGGTTTTAGAATTGATGTAAAGATTTTACTGATCACTTTTAAAGCACGTCTGGGTCTGGCCCCAACATATATCGAGGAAATGTTGACCCCCTATGATCCAGCTGGCAGCCTCAGATCATCAGGTGGGGGGGGCTTCTGTCTGTTCCAAAGTCGAGGATCAAACTGAAGGTGGCCGTGTTTTTGCCATCAGGACCCCTCGGCTTTGGAACGAGCTGCCTGAGGAGATGAGGCTCTCAGAATCACTAATCTCTTTTAAATAACTTCTTAAAACACATTTTTACAGACTTGCTTTCATGTCATGTTGTCTCTTTTCTGTTTTACTTTTATTTGTTGATTTTACTAAATTATCTAATTAATCTTTTTATTTCATTCATTTTATTTATTTCATTAATTTTATATTATTATAATGTTTATCACATTGACTGTCTCACTGAGCTTTCCGTCCTTTGGCCCACCTGCTTTCAGGGAACCAGGACGGTTTAAGTCGTGCTTTTAGTTTGTTACAGCAATCTACTCCACTGGAATCACTTATTTCACTGTAATAATGATTTTAAAATGTCACAACAGTGACAGGATTTACACTAACTGTCTGTTTACAAAAGAAGATGAAACCAAAATGAAAGCCACTCATGTTGATGATGAAAATAATGATTAATTGTGTATCGATATAAGAAACTCTGTGTGTTGTTTTATGTGTTTGCAGTCTGTCACTCTGTAAGATCACAGAGGAAGGCTGTTCTTCTCTGGTCTCAGCTCTGAAGTCAAACCCCTCCCATCTGAGAGAACTGGATCTGTGGGGAAACAACCTGAAGGGTTCAGACGTGAAGCTTCTGTGTGATCTTAAGAAGAGTCCACATTGTAGACTGGAGACTCTGGGGTCAGTAGAGGGTTGGAGTCAGTCCGTGCTGGTTTCAGCAGTATTGTACCAAACACAGATCCACAGGCTTCATGATTGAACGAGAGAGAGAGAGCAGTCAGCCAATCAGATGAGCAGAAGCTTGTTGTGATTGTGTGTTTGAGTCGATGTGTTGTTGTTCACGTCTACAGGAAGTGAAGCTTGTTAACAGCTGACGGCATCACCAGATGTTTAGAGACAGCGGTCCTCATTCATCAAACTATCAAACTATTGATCAGTTCATCTTTGTCACAGCTCTGAGATCAGTCTGACTGAAGCCTGCACA
>NW_022282370.1:0-7785 GCF_004355925.1 Anarrhichthys ocellatus
CGCGGGCCGTTGCCTGGGCAAAATTGTTTTTGATGCAGCAGAGTGCCATCTATTCACACTCAACAGTATTTGGCGTTAATGCCTTGTAATGGGTTTTCACAGCATAGAAGAACACCCACAAAGTTTGTTTTCATATGCTAATTGAGCATGGTGAAATGTTAGTATGACACCGACTACATGAGATATGGATTGTCTTCCATTGAGGACAAAAGAGGGCAACAAGAAAACATGAAGCCGTCAAAACTGAAGCAGCATTTGGAAACGAAACACCCTTTTCTCAAAGATAAAACTGTTGAGTACTTTCGAAGACGACTTCAAGACCCGAGGACGTCACAAAAGTGTCTTACTTCTTCGTGCTCGAAGCAAGAAAAGGCACTCCATGCATCTTACCAGGTATTTATTATTTATTTATTTATTATTATATTATATCTATCCCAGTAAGGGGGAAATTTGTCTCTGCATTTGGGACGTTACAAGGATCCACCCGTAGACCTTGCGTTTACCAGACAACCCTCTTAGCCCAGTGAGCCACAGTCGCCCCAAAATATTGTTAATTTTAAAAATATTAAAAGTATTGCCGAGTTCAAGAAGCCCCACAGGACCTTATCTTACCTGCAGCCATGTACATGATCAATCCACAGCAGATAAACTGAAAACTATACCTCTGTCATATGACACTATAAGTAGGCGAATTGAAGACATGTCGGATGACATCAAACAACAGACCACAGCTCGAATTTAGGCAAGAGGTCATTCTGCATTACAAATTGACGAATCTACAGACATCACAAACAAAACAGTTTTACTCGTTTACGTGAAACATGTGGGACGGGGACTTACAGGAACAATGTCTCTGCACAAGAGAGCTCCTACACTACGACTGCAGAGGACATCTTCAGCTCCGTGGACTTGTATTCGAGTTCAGTGGGCTTAAGCTGGGACATGTACGTCAGTATCACAACTGATGGCGCTGCCTGCATGACAGGAAAAAACTCGCACAATGTTTTTCAGTATTTACCTACTGATCAGGAAATCAGAAGAGAAGTTAATTTTGTATACTTGAATCTTTTTGAATTGCACTTTTTGTTTTATTTATTTTGAGTTTGTGGATAAAAGCTGCTACTCAAAACACTGCATTTGTTCCATAGTGCAGTGTTGGTTGTCATAGATTCAGTGAGTGAGTATTCTCAGCTAAAGTTACATCATTTGAGTCTTTTTGAAACTACTTTTCAGTAGTTGGTTTGTATTTCATGTTTGTGCATGAAAGCACTGTTGAGTCCGTTATGCATGTTGTATTACACAACAGATGCACTTTTTGGTTTTTAATTAAAATGCATCAAATTGAGTGTGAAAGGGAATATTTCCCTCTCTAGCATCGCCACCTGCTGGTCGTTTTGGTTCATCATTAAACTTGTTTTTTTGTGTTGGCATACTGTGATATTCTGTAATATCTCAGGTTCAAACTGCACCATCTTTTCATTAAATACATTTGAGAAGTTGAAAATGTTCCTTGATTTGGGTCGCGGCTTGTCACGAAGGGGTGATGGTGGGTCCCGCAGCCGGACCCGTTGAGAACCACTGGTTTAAACTGTCAACAATCATGTATTTTTCTATTTCATGGTAATTGTGTTTGAAGAATATTGTTCATGTTGTATTCAAATTGTTGCTCAATAAAGACAAATTAATTGTTGCCTGTGTCACATGGTTCTCTAGGTCCTCTAAGTGGAAACTGTTGATGTGTTACCATTACTACGCATGTACATTTCTACATCTTTTACAGTTAGCAGTTTTAAGTTTAAAAGAACAGTGTGTGACATTTGGGGGATTAATTGGCAGCAATGGAATACAATATTCAAGAATCGTAGTGTTTTTTAGCTTAGAAAAAGACATTTATATCTTCCTACAGAGACGGTTGTCTTCCACGGAGTCCACCATCTTGCAACGCCATCTTTCTACAGAAGCCCAGAAGGAACACTGCACTAATAAGAGCTTTTCGCGTTTTACGTATTCTGAAGGCATGTATTAAACAGGCCACGGTACTAAATTACCGGAGTATTGATAAGCCCCAAGCTAACTGGTGTTTTTATTGGTACTTTCTCATTGTCATTTATTATCACGCTGCAGCGCGCATCTGTTCTACTTTCTGTCTGGATGTCTGTGTCCTTCATTCTTTATGAACTTCACTCAGAAGTGGTTGTTATTTCATTAACATTTTACATTTGTTTCCAGTGAGATATGAATGCTGTTTTATAGTAACTTTGTTGTTGTAAACGCAACTGTTGCTGCTTTATAAACAATATTTATAAATATGTTTAGTATAATTTGTATTCCTGTTGTGAATTTATTCGTTTTTAAAATTATATATATATATATATATATTATTAGGAATAATAAGTGAACGAACACCAATACAAATATCCGGCATACGCACCATAAGCGAATGTCTTGAACGGAGGAGGGAGTCCTGGTCTTGTTGCTATATCTGGAAGAGTTGATCATGACTTCAGTTAGTTCCACCGGTAATAAGATACAACATACGTCATGACAGGACACGGGCTGTCCTGTTTACTCACCGTCTCTGACCAGCTGAACGAAGTCTTGCACCGTTCGGTCTAAACTGACGATGTGAAAAACGACTGGTTTAAAGTTTCTGTGCTCGAAGGACCTCACCAGACGAACAGTGACCACAGCTTCACACCCGGCCATGTCCTGCTGCCGGACAACCCGCTGTCAGACCAACGAGCTCGGATAACAGAGTGTTGTGATAGCGCTCTTCGTGACACGTTGGCCCTGTGCGCTGTCGGACGGTTGTATGGCGTGGTGGGTCTGTTCACCATGCGGTTTCTTCTTCCTCGTCTTCCGCTTGTTTTCTGTTTCTTCTTCGTGTGTTTAGTTTATTGGCGGACTACAAACCAACGTTTAAGTGCACGCTGCCACCTACTGTACCGGAGTGTGTAACGTCATGACTTTACACAATCATATTATTATTATAAATAACAATGAAATAAAGAAACCAAAAAAAAAGACTTCATAAAGAAGTTATATTTTGGATATCAAACCCGTTTCATTCATAAATGTAAATAAAGCCCTTTTAAGCTGAACTTCTTTGTCCCCTGTCTCTAGCAGTTCTTTGATCCTCCACTCCCTTCCTAAAGACCCCTCTGCCCTTCAGTCTCTCTCTTTCCACACTGAACTTCCTCCACTCTATCCGCACATGTTCAATGGTTTTTTTTTACAGTTGCATAACTCACATTTATCCGACACTGTCTTTTTCATGGTGTATAACGTGTCATTGAGTCCTGTATGTCCCTTAATCTACAGAAAGTAACATCTTCTTCTCTACATTTACTTCCATCACTTCTCACACTGACTGAAGTCTGACTTTTGTTATAATTTCTACCCTTATCGTCATTATTCCAACTTTCCCCGCCAAAATGTAATTTCTCCATGCTGTATTACTGATTTTGCTTCTGACATCCCAAAACAAGTTTCTAAAATATCATTTTTGTTTCATTTTTTTCACTTTTGGCAAGTTTATCTGCACCCTCATTTCCATCTATTCCAACACGAGCCGGTAGCCAACAGAAATGTCTATCTATTCCTAAATGTTGTAAGTTTAGTAATGATGTATAAACTTCAGTTAGAAATCCTCTCAAGCTGTTTGACCAGATTGTATACTTTGTATTGTAGCTGCAGAATCTACATCTGAATCTGAATTTATAACTATTTTCATTGGTTCAACCTCCTCCACCCACTGAAGACGGTGATTATTGCTGTCAGTTCTGCTGTGTACACTGATAACCCGTTTGAAATTATTTTAACAATTCCTTTGTTGACTTTCTGGAATGCATATTCCCACTCCTACATGATTATTATCTGAGTGTTTGGATCCATCTGTAAAAATATTTAGATAATTACAATAGCTTTTCTTCAGGTAATCTTGAACCAAGTATCCAATGTTAAAATTGCTCTCAGTCCATTCTTTTATCTTTTCTAATATCTGTAGATTTACCTTGGGTTGTGGAAATATCCATGGAGGAATGTTGCTACTAATAACTGCTGGACTATTTTGTATGGTATCTAATTTGAAATGTTTCACTTTCCTTTTAATGTCCCATCCAAAGCTTTTAACAGAGAATGTTGAGTACTCCCAACAATTTTACAGGACAGTCAATGTTATATTTCCATTAATTCCACCCTGAATTCTAACCCAGTAATCTACAGTTCCTCGGATTCCACAAGCAATGCATTAATTAATGGGCGTGGTTTTGACTGCTCCCAAACTAAGTCTTATGGCTCGGTATCAGTGGAGCTGGTGGAACATGTTTTAGGTAGGGCTGTGCCACATCTAATCAATTTCAGCAAACATCCCAGTATGATTTAATGCAGTTAAATATTTAATATTTATTCCAACATGAAAAAAAGCAGAAAATAACACTTTGATAAACACGTCAGGACATCTTATTATAGTCTACCTCACAGGCAATTCAGTATAATATAATAATATATATATCATATAATAATATTCAGTATAATATAAAACACACACAAACATATAGAGGCCAACAAGGCTTTTCGTGCCCTCAAGGAGCGGTTCGCCTTGGCTCCAATCTTGGTCCACCCAGACGAGACACGCCAGTTTGTCGTCGAGGTGGACGCCTCGGACACCGGAGTCGGAGCCGTACTGTCCCAGCGGTCAGCTTCCGACTCTAAGCTCCATCCTTGTGCTTTCTTCTCCCGTAGACTTTCCCCTGCAGAGAGAAACTACGACGTAGGCGACCGGGAGCTGTTGGCTGTCAAGTTAGCCTTGGAGGAGTGGAGGCACTGGCTGGAGGGATTGGTGCTCCCCTTTATCGTATGGACCGACCACCGAAATCTGGAGTATATCCACACGGCGAGACGCCTCAATTCTCACCAGGCCCGCTGGGCTTTGTTCTTCGCCCGTTTCAATTTCACCATCACCTATCGGCCGGGTCACAAGAACACCAAGCCGGACGCACTCTCCCGTCAGTTTTCCCCGGAAGAGGGAGACTCTACTCCCGACACCATCCTGCCTGCCTCGTACGTGCTCGGTGCTGTCACCTGGGAGATCGAGAGGTTGGTACGCGAGGCCCAGCACACTCAACCTGACCCCGGAGGGGGCCCTCCGAATCGTCTGTTTGTTCCTCCGTCCGTCCGCTCCCAAGTTCTGCGGTGGGCCCACGACTCCCGTCTCTCTGGTCACCCCGGCATCCGGCAGACTATAGACTGGCTCTGCCGCACCTTTTGGTGGCCGTCTCTCGAAGAGGAGACCCGTACCTATGTGCGGGCCTGCACTACGTGTGACCGGAACAAGGCCTCACACCGACCCCCCCCATGGGGTTACTATGACCACTCCCTGTTCCACAACGTCCGTGGTCCCACATCGCAGTGGATTTCGTAACTGGTCTCTCCCCGTCAAACAGTAACACCGTCATTCTGACTGTGGTAGACCATTTCTCAAAGGCGGCTCACTTCATTCCCCTGCCCAAGCTTCCATCGGCCCGTGAGACCACCGACCTACTAGTCCAACACGTGATTAGGCTTCATGGCATTCCTGCGGACATAGTCTCGGACCGTGGCCCGCAGTTCTCATCCCAGTTATGGAAGGCATTCTGTCACACCCTCGGCACCATGGCCAGGCTCTCCTCGGGATTCCATCCGCAAACTAACTGCCAGACAGAGAGGCTGAACCAGGAGCTCGAGGCCATCCTCAGGTGTGTGACTGCCACTAATCCCTCCTCTTGGAGCCATCACCTCCTGCGGGTTGAGTATGCCCACAATTCCCACATGTCTACTGCCACCGGACTGTCTCCTTTTGAGGCCTCCTTGGGCTATCAGCCTCCCCTGTTCCCTAGCCAGGAGGTCGAGGTGGCAGTTCCGTCGGTCCAACACAATGCCCGTCGTTGTAGATGGGTGTGGAGAGAGACTCGGGTGGCTCTGCTCCGCAGAGCAGAATAAGAGAGTGGCGGATCGGCGTCGTGTCCCAGCTCCGGCTTACCGTATTGGACAATCGGTTTGGCTTTCGACCAGGGACATCCCCCTACGCACCGAGTCAAGGAAGCTCTCTCCCAGATATGTCGGTCCCTTTCCCATCATCTCCATCATCAATCCAGTAGCGGTCAAACTGCAGTTGCCTCGCTCCATGAGGATTCACCCGGTGTTCCATGTCTCCCTCCTCAAGCCTGTTGTCTCCAGTCCCCTAAATCCTCCGCCAGAACCCCCTCCACCCCCCCGACTCTTCGAGGGGGGCCCGGTCTACACAGTCAATCGCCTCCTGGATGTCCGCCGTCGAGGTAGGGGGTTTCAGTACCTGGTGAACTGGGAGGGTTATGGACCAGAGGAGCGGTGCTGGGTGCCACGATCCCGGATCTTTGACCCGGGGCTCATACGAGACTACCACTGACAGAACCCCGGTAAACCAGGCGGTTCGCCAAGAGGCTCCCGTTAAGGGGGGGGGGGGTACTGTTAGGATCCCTGTCTGCTCCTAGTTTGTGCTCCTCTGTTTTTCCCCCTGTCTGTTTTGTTATTGAGGGCCATGTGCTTATGTTTTGTTTTTGTGTCAGCCTACAGTTTCCACCCCCGTGTTCCGCCCACTTCATGCCTCTCTCCTTAGGCTCAGCTGTGGCTCATTCCAGTGATCGCCGCTGGCTGACTTAAATACCTCGGCGTTTCACCGGCGCGTCGTCAGTCCGTCCAGTTACCAGTCTGGTCACGTAAGTCTGAACACCGATTCAGTGAAGATCGTAATCTGTTTGTTTTTCTGTTCCTTCAGTATTGAGTGCGGTCGAGTTTCCCTCCCGACTCCGGTGGACAAAGAGGAGTGACTTTAATTTGCTGGACAGTTAGTCTTTGTTTTTTG
Source organism: Anarrhichthys ocellatus (assembly GCF_004355925.1). NCBI lineage: Eukaryota > Metazoa > Chordata > Actinopteri > Perciformes > Anarhichadidae > Anarrhichthys > Anarrhichthys ocellatus. The sequence continues at coordinate 6,881 of NW_022282370.1, forward strand.
TTTGTTCATTCTTTAACTCCTCCTGCACATTTAAATAAAGTCTTGGCTGGAGTAAAACTGCTGTGTGTGCGTGCGTTTGGGTCCACCAACTACACTACCCCATAACAAAACCTGTCTGGTGTACAGTAGAGAAGCTTTGCATGTACTGCTTCCCTTTCCCGATAGTCTGCTGTCTGATTGTGAGGTCAGGCTGATCTGGGCCCAGCTCTTTCACCTGTAGTTTCTCCAGCAAAGTACTCCTCTCAACGGGTCTTGGAGGAGTGGTGCTCACGCTCGCCATTGCCTGTAGAGACTAGTCCTGAAGAGGACGCGCAGCATTCAGCTTGGGGCGATACAAATTTTGCCCCAAACTGAATGCATTTGAGGACACTGATTGGCTAAATTGTATGTCATACATTCATATCTGCACCCTCTATTGGCCAGCCGCCATTGCTCTGTATTGTCTTCTATGTCCTTTTTCAAGATTACTTTATGTTGGTGCTTCGTACACCATGCAACCATAATCCAAGGAAGCTCTCATGAATGTTGTTTGATGTCATCCACCATGTCTTCAATTCGCCTACTTATAGTGTCATATGACAGAGGTATAGTTTTCAGTTTATCCGCTGCGGATTAATCCAACAAATGCCGCTTCAGTGTTGACGGCTTCATGCTTTCTTGTGCCAGAACCTCGCTGTACAAAACACACTGAGGTTTTTGTCCTCAATGTAAGAAAATCCATATCTCATGTAGACGGTGTCATACTTGCATTTCACCATGCTCAATTAACACATGAAAACAAACTTTGTGGGTGTTCTTCTATGCTGTGAAAACCCATTACAAGGCATTAACGCCAAATACTGTTGAGTGTGAATAGACGGCACTCTGCTGCATCAAAAACAATTTTGCCCAGGCAACGGCCCGCG
>NW_022282371.1:0-7783 GCF_004355925.1 Anarrhichthys ocellatus
TGATCATCACTGGAGCTACAGAGACACACGAGAGGAACTATCGCCTTTAACGGTAAGCAGCCTACTCTTAGTTAATTATACAAACAACGTCATATAGGTCTAATGCTGTTTGTACACTTTACTATAGATAACACGTTATAACGTTACCCACTTCTCCGGGGAGTTTCCGGTTTAAAGTAACGGGACATATCTATGATAGCCTAACAGGAACATCTTTATTTTAGTCAAGCTTTGGTCGATACATTTTTATTACATTGAATTGTGATTGGCTACAAGCCCATTTCAGATCAACGCTCGGGTCGGAAAAACAACGCCTCAGACAGAAAAAAAAGTATTTTAAATCAGTCTTGTTTTAATCAAAGCTTATATTTTAGATTGTATTCACGGTTATATCTTGCAGAGACTGGTCTATATGACATCGTTATGGATATCCGTTATGCGACTTAAACAAAAGTCACATGATCCTTCAAAATACGACTTCCTGACAATGTGCATTATCCTCATATAAGTCTGCCAGCACAATGTTTTATGCTGGCCGAATGATTCTGCCCTTAAACCCGACGATGAATATTATTATTCCATTATATATATTTGTGTGGTTATTCAAAAACCTGGGGTTTATGGAAACAATCATTGTCTTTAGCTACTTACGAAAAAGTACAAATACATCGATGGAAAAATACCCAATTACAATAAAAGCAAATCCAACTTAGCCAAACTAGGGGCCGGGCCCTTCCAAAGATACATCTGAGGGTTTCTTAAATGATTAATGGGAGAGGAAGAAGAAAAAACGAAAGTACTGCAGAATAAATCTGTTTTAAATGAGACTGTTTTTGTTTCCACTTTCTTGTGTGGGTGATACAAGTTGTACAACAGATTACAGTGTCATTACCTGTCATGATTTTATAAACCCTGTGAAGAATATAGCAGAAACTTAGAGGAAGAACAAATGAGAATGAAGTCTTTTTTCAGGACTACAACTGTACGTTAAAAACATTTTTCAAAAAATATTTGTTGAAAAAATGTCCTTAAATTATCAATCATCATGAAGCTGAATTGGCCCGATCAGTTGCACTGTTATTTATTATATTATTGGATTAGTATTATTACTGAATAACCTGTAAGCAGCATAACACTGTTGTAGCTGGTCAAGAGGGAGCTCATTTTAAGTCTAAGTCTTTCGGTCAGTGTCAGCGAGAGTCTATTTGTGATATTCGTCCCTCTAATCAATTTCACCATAGATATTTTATGGCAACTTACCAAGAAGCCAGATAACATTTGCCTTCATTTTTCATGTGTTCATTTAGAAACAAAGTTGTATGACTAAATAAGAGGGAAGGAAACACCTCATATAATAGCACAGGAAATGAGCTAAATCAAGACATCTGATAGTCGTAAAAAAAAACTGTATAGTTTTGTAGTCTATTATACTAGTACTGTAATATAGACATAACATATGCTTTGTTATCGATTTGATAAAGAAAATAACCCACTAATTAACATTGTAGTATACAACAGTACAGTACACACTTGAGGGACTCCCAGCTCTCTTATTGACCTATATGTGGTAGATATCAGTTGTGTGTTTTTCTGCAGGATCTCCTCTTGTTTAGTTACAGAGAGAAGTGAGTGTTAAGTCTAGGTGTGTGATTTGACATTTGACAGTGAATGTCATATTTGGTTAGGCCTTTCCCTTTTTTCACGCTTCACTGAATGAGTATTTAGTTTGTTCTGATGATCAAATACCTGACATCATCATATATGTAACATATTCCACCCAATTTAGGAGACATGAGAGCATTTGGTTTGTTTCCACCCTCTGTACTGTAATAGTGCAGCATGTGAGGATTCTGCAGGCAGATGCCAAGCCACCTCATGTCTGCTCTGACGCTCAGTCTGCTCGCTCCTGCTGGCCTCTGCTTGTTATTCAAGCAGTAAGAGGAAATACACGGAAGCTTTAATTTACGGACATTCACCCACCTCATATTTTAAGACAAAGTTCAAACAGCAAACATGTTTTCATTTCAGATCCAACTCTTATGTTTTTGGAACAGAAAGGTCTCTTTTTATGCATCGTTTTTAAGAGAGGCAGGTCAAGCAACATATTCATATTGTAGATATAAAATTAAGTAAAACTCTACAGTCTATATTTCTTGACTCTGACTCAGAAACAAATCTTTTGGATATTTAAAACCGCCTTCAGACTCTGTTGCAGCTCCAGTAAATGATTTGTTTGTTGAAATAATGCTTCACTCATCTGCAGAATGAGCAGGAAGTACAATGTTAACTTGCACGATATTGGCTTAGGACAGACCAACAGACGAACAAAGTACTCTGGTGTGTGCTAACTTAAACTGGTGATTTCTAAGTTAACAGCGGAGTTGGATGTTTGAGTTGGAGCGGATCAGGTGCACTAAAAGTGGCACAGCAGCTGCTTTGCTCATAAAAATGATGGCTGCACTGTTTCCACTGTTTACCACTTTACAACAAATATAATGGCCATACACTCAGCAGGAGCTGTGTTTTTACCTGTGTTAAAGGAATTTAATGTGTCCACAGTTCACAGTTTGATGACGCAGTTACAATGTAGTTGTTCAACACTTATGGACCCATGATTATTAGAGGACAAAGGGACATACAGCCAAATTGAGTTGATGACTAATACAGTCCATGTTCTCAATGTCATTCTAATTCTGATGATTAAGGACGTGAAACCTTAAACTTCCCCAATATTCATTATGTTTTTCTTCACGCCCTTCATAGACAGGAACTTGATTCATTTGTTGACAGCTTGACAGCAAATGTTAAGATTTGTTGAAACAATGTGAACAATAAATCAAACCAGTGCTGAGAGGAAACTTTTATTAGACTACATGAAAAGCTATTTCATATAGTTCAAAGTGTTGTTCAAGGTGTACTTAAACTGCTTTGATGCTACATCATTTGATCACATTGTGAATAATGTGTGAGCACATTGCCTACTTATACATTAAGCAGGAACAGAAAAACATGCGTCTCTTTGTGTAGTCACGTGTTATCTGTCATATGTAAGTCCGATATTCAATCATCTTTAAGTTTGTTTTGGTCCACCAACTCACGAGAAGAGTTTCTGGGTTAGTTTATCGTGATATTTAATGTTTGTATATCTGCTGGTTTATTTGCACTGATCAGGTAGTGCACAAATCTATGAACCTGTGGCTCCCCACATTTATTTCTGTTAAATTGATATAGTGTACAGTAGACAGTGCAGCTGTGATATCCTTAACCTTAATTCACCTCAGCAATTATTAACTAATTTGGCTTATTAGTTGTTTTATGTCATACTGAGATGTTCTGATAAGAAAACTTTGTTTTGTCACTGCAGAGTTTCAAGGATGAGAAACATCAGGGCAAGAACTGTGTTGCTGGTGGGAGCTCTTGGTCTACTGGTCCTCCATCTCTGCAAAGATTTTATTGACCACAAAAACATCCACCTCAACATAGATGTGAAAGAGGAGAACATTCAAGTAAGGCAACCTTCCACAAAGAACTCCTATGTGTACTCCTGGCCAACATGTCAAAGAAATGCGTCTGCTGCCAACATCACAGGCTTCAGCTCTCTTTCTGGTGATATAAAAGACTTTCTCTATTATAGACACTGTCGCCATTTCCCCATGCTGCTGGACCTTCCTGACAAATGCGGAGGAGTTGATAAATCTGCAGAAGTCTTCCTTCTGCTCGTCATTAAAAGTTCTCCTGTGAACTACGACCGCCGAGAGGTGCTGCGTAAAACCTGGGCTAAAGAGAGGTTACACAATGGTGTGTGGATCCGAAGAATCTTCATCACTGGAACGATGGATACTGGATTTGAGAAAGAGAGACTAAACAAACTACTTGAGGTGGAGCAACGAGAGTACAATGACATCCTCCAATGGGACTTTAATGAAAGATTCTACAACCTCACCTTGAAGCAGATACTCTTCCTGGAATGGATGGAAAGAAACTGTCCTAACGCTCGCTTCCTGCTAAATGGTGATGATGACGTCTTTGCCAACACAAACAACATGGTCGTGTATCTCCAAAGCCTCAAGGACAACGACGGAGGCAAGCACCTCTTTACTGGCCATCTGATCTACAACGTGGGGCCCATTAGAATGTCAGGGAGCAAGTATTTTATCCCAGTTCAGGTACAGGAGTCAGACTCATATCCCCCCTACTGCGGCGGTGGGGGCTTCCTCCTGTCTGGCTACACAGCTTTGGTCATATACAATATGTCCCAGTCCATTACTATTCTCCCCATTGATGATGTTTACATGGGGATGTGTCTAGCTAAAGCAGGACTAAGTCCTTCTTCTCATATGGGTGTAAAGACGGCAGGACTGCACATTCCCTCCAGCACACTCGATGGATACGATCCTTGCTATTATAAAGAAGTTTTACTGGTACACAGATTCCTTCCAGCTCACTTGTACCTCATGTGGCACAGAATAAATGATCCCAATCTGAAATGTGGTCCCTCCAAGAAAAAGCTTTAGCAGGACCAAACTGTAACTTAAGGTGGTGACAGAGCATGTTGATACTTTGATTCCTGCACCAGCTCTTAGAATGTGAGTACAGGTATGCCCTTCACTCCATCATGAGAAAAGGGTTGAAGGTGTTTTCTACCACGGTTCAGCTGCAGGCTTCGGCGCGGTTAAACTGAACATTTTTTATTCTCAATGTCATCACTGCGGGAGAGCAGTCAGCAGTCATGCTTAATGTCATCTTAAAAAATGAAAAATCTAAACCAAAGCTGCGGACATTAGCATGTCCAGCTAACTATCTCACCAATGTGACAGTCGCTCTGCTCGGTTCGTCCTGCTGTTGCTGTTTTCCTTCTCCTTGTTACAGACCAACCGGAGGTTAATCAATCTGCTGTACGCTGGTAAAGAAACAATACCCAGCTCTAGGTGTGAGTGATGCAGGAGGATAGTGTATACTGTGTTGTCCACAGTCTTACAAAAATATCAATAAAAAATCCTCAAGACTAATGATGTAATGTTAGTTCACAAGTAAAAACTTTTTTTTTTATTTAAAGATATTTTTGTCAGTATGTGCCTGTATATTTGTGTTCAGAAAGAGACGCATGTATGTTAGTGTGCCTTACGTCAGTGCTTCTCAACCAGAAACCACTGTTCAAATGCTCTTTATATATTTATAAAGCAGCACTAACAACTATTACAAGGGGTCTCCAGTAAGAATTCTCATGTAAAATTGCTGTATGCTTTTAGGACTCTTTTTTAACATCAGTTTGTTGTATATATAAATATCCAAATCTATTTTATGGTTATGCTGCTAAGAATGGGTCGTACTGCATATTGGGATATTTTTTTATCGTTAATGGCTTTGAGATGAAAATGTGTACCGCGTATATCAAACATGTATATAATATGAATAAAAAAACAAATTTCGGTGTGCATAATGTGTTTTCAGACCTTTTCCAGAGCACACCTGATGTGTACATATGTATATACACACACATAGGCGATAGCCCTGCGCACAGTTGTAAACATTCCAACACCATTAAGTGAGTTTTTGCAAGTGACCTAAAATTAAAGGGAAATGAATGTGCAGCACAGATTAAGGACATGGGACCTCTTTGTTTAATACTGCTAGACTGTATGAAATTCCTGTTTGACAACGAGAAAAGAGACTTCCTGACTGAGTACCTGAGAACTGTTGCTCTTCTCAATAAAACAACCACAGACTCACAGTAACCAAAGGAGCTGAGTGTTTCTTTCTCCTCAGTTACTGTGCAAAAGCATCCACCATGTGATTAAGATCCAGTACTCTGACTTTGAGCAGGCCATTAGATGCATGTAGCTAGTTATATACTTTAAGGGTTATTCTCCAATTAAGATACTGGGCGTTCTCGACCCATCACTTTTGCCATTCATGCAGTTTACTGCTCAGTATCTCCTCCTCATGCTACTCTTCCCATAACCTCATAACGTATTCCTTTTATTTCTATAGTTTTGTTTTGTTGTATTAAGATGTAAATTCCTGTTTTACCTTTGAGTTGCTGACAAAATGCGAACCGAGATGTGGGCAGGAGTTCAGAGGCTGTGATCAGATACTGTGTATCAGATACTGGGAGAGTTGCACAGTTGAAGATAAACACACCAACTTCCATGAGTCAATTATCAACAATGTAGAATGGAACACCATTAGGTTATTACCGTACGTGGTGGTGATGAAACAAAACAAGAGCATTCTGAGAAACCTTCTTATAATAGTCTTGTGTGGCAAGGAATGACACAATTGTTCTGTTTGGGCGGTGACCGTTTACACCACATTCCATCAGTTTATGTTTGTGTGAGTGCTTCCTGCTTGAGACAATATGAGAGGAATATTATCTAATGGCTCAGTCTTGTTGTTCCTCCTTTAAGAAAGAGATATGTTGTGTGGCTTGAAGCTGAAAAGATCCAGTGTTGTGATTTGCTTTTTTTGGGGTACTTTTTTGCAAATGTTTAATATAAAGTGAAGGCCATGTGACTAGAGCTAAATACAGCTTGAGGTTGAAAGCCCCCGCTGAAACAGAAACATTTAATAGTAGGAGTTGATATGCAGAGAACCTGCCCACTATTTTTCAGTTTGATGAATGTGAGACCTCATTTCAGCAAATGTAGCTGTCTCATACCATTCCCTGTTTTGAAATGGACATATTTGCGGTAGAACTAGATGAAACCATGTTATAACTTGTGTCCAGCTATTGTTTACTTGTAGTGAGGTGAACGTGATAACCTCTTACTGTTTTTTATATTGTTGGATTCTATAGATATTACACTGTATCTCTGGAATTTGTATTTCCCTCTAGAACAATGATGCCTCACACCGGTCAGAGATTTAAGTGAAATTTAAATAAAAATGAAAGGATGACTTATTTGGGGATTCAGTGAATTTACAGCAGAGCGGTAGGGGTGTGTATAAAGTATGACTGTGGGCTCAAAGGGGGATATGGAACCGTGTTGTCCTCTTGTTTCCAAAATATGTTACAGTACTAAATTACTTCACGATCTACCCACAGGTAATTCACGTGCAACATACAGACCACATGGCAAGTCAACTGCACGTTGTACCACTTTTACTTCCACTTTTACTAATGTACCTTGTCCAAAATATGTAACATTTTTGGACAAGCAACTCCGCGCAAAAATAAAAGCACATATTTGAGGAATAACATATTACTAATGACAATCGCAGTAGTTGATTTTTAAATGTTTTATCTCTTTGTATTTTAGCACTAATGGTATAGGATGGATGTGTTAATTTGGTTTTAGCACCAAAGGAAACAGGGGGAGTCCTCTTGTGGACAAAAAGTGTAACTGCAGAAGTAAATGAAAAAACAAATAAACAGGATTAAATTAAGGTCCATACAGTATGTGCCAATTTAGTTTTAAGTAAGACAATTCCCTCTCATCTGAAATGTTGCATACAAGGTTTAAGGTTCAGGTTCATCTTTATTGACTGAGGAAATTCAGTTGAAGCCCCCTCCACGCTTCACACACACACACACACACACAAAAGGTATAAACAACATTTTTAATAATTTGAAGTAATAAATAAGAAATAGAAGAAAGTGCATTAAAGCAGCACTTAAGGAAAAAAATAAAAATAAAATGTACTGTATTAACGAAGAAGTTGTCTTATGTGTATAAACACATACAATCTGGACAATATGTGCAATATCAGTATAATATGCAAGCTACAGTGCAATAGACTTGAGGTAGTAGTGGAAGGACATTTTTCAGAAATGATACTGTCA
>NW_022282372.1:0-2225 GCF_004355925.1 Anarrhichthys ocellatus
TATATATTATATATATATTTGCTGTTTTCTAGTTAAGCTCCGCCCCTCTGCTGCTCACATCCATTCAGTGCCCAGCTTGTCCCTCTATTGGCAGGGTTGGGTAGTAATCTGATTAAATGTAATCAAGACCAGAGAGAAGTACCTGATCAGCCCGGATTACATTTGAAAACAGATTAATATTAAATTATTCTGACCTTCAGAGCAGCAGCCTGTCTGTTCAGCTGTGTGGTCACAATGTGGCAGCGCTGACAGAGTCTCTGTAGCTCCTCCTCCTTCTCCTCCTCCTCCTCCTCCTTCTTTAGCTCCTCCTCCTCCTGGTAGCGGCTCAGTTCTCCGGGGGACAGCGAGCCTTCAGGGTTCGGCCGTGACTCAGAGTCTCTCGCCTCCTCGTCATCGTCTCCTGCAGAGCGAAGACGCTTCCTACTGAACGGTGAGTCCAGAGGAAGAAGAGTCTGACCCTCCACCACCTGCAGTCCAACAGAGGAACCGGGTCAGTCCTCTTTAGAATCCACTGAACCTTTAGAGACTACTGAACCTGTAGAGACTACTGATCCTGTAGAGACCACTGAACCTTTAGAGACCACTGAACCTGTAGAGACTACTGAACCTTTAGAGACTACTGAACCATTAGAGACCACTGAACCTGTAGAGTCCACTGAACCTTTAGAGACTACTGAACCTGTAGAGACTACTGAACCTTTAGAGACCACTGAACCATTAGAGACCACTAAACCTGTAGAGTCCACTGAACCTTTAGAGTCCACTGATCCTGTAGAGACCACTGATCGTGTAGAGACTACTGATCCTGTAGAGTCCACTGAACCTGTAGAGACTACTGAACCTTTAGAGACCACTGAACCTTTAGCGACCACTGAACCTTTAGCGACCACTGATCCTGTAGAGACCACTGATCCTGTAGAGGTCACTGAACCTTTAGAGACTACTGAACCTTTAGAGACCACTGATCCTGTAGAGACCACTGAACTGTTAGAGACTAGTGAACTGTTAGAGACGACTGAACTGTTAGAGACCACTGATCCTGTAGAGACTACTGAACCTGTAGAGACCACTGATCCAGTAGAGACCACTGATCCTGTAGAGATCACTGAACCTTTAGAGTCCACCAACAGGAGGACTCGTGAAGACAGGAAGTCTTTTAATGACTGAATGAAAGTGAATTGTTGTTCAGATGATACTGAATCGATCCAGATGAAACCAACCAGCTCTCTAACCTTCAAGCAGCCTTCAGGACATAAAAACCTGGATGAGCTGCAACTTCCTGAAGTTAAACTCAGACTAAACTGAAGTTATTCTAGAAACCAATGATCTATTTACATATGTGATCAAACTTTAAATATGGTCTTTTTTTGCAGAAAGATGAAGTTGTTAGAGGAACGTTAACGGACTCAACATGTCGGATGTTTTTGGACATTTAGCTTCATTAAATCAGCCAACACGCTGAGTAACGCTAGGCTAACTAGATAACTAGCTAGCTAGCAACAGATGTTTTTTAGCCTACTTACCAGGTCATATTTATATTTTATGTACATTTATTGATTTTAAATTGGGGAAGCAAACATCTTTATTTAGATTGTCCAACAGAGTCTTAAACCTGGATTTAATGAACTCGGATTAGAACTGATCTCAGATTAAATTAATTCTCGTTGGTGAAACAAACTGTAGAGACGATCAGAGGAATTCATCAGGACGTCGTCACACACAGACAGGTGCACAAAATCACCTGAGGGCACAAGACTTTACCTTCAAAATAAAAGCATGGACGCAGGTATTGCATTCATGTAAAAAAAACATCAGTAGAAAAAGGAAAACTAGCACAAGAAGAAACACTGAGATGATGACATGATCTTTTATTTAACTGTGGTTCTCTACAGCACTCATAACTTACATTTATAATTCGGGTTTTAATTTGAAAGTCAGGAGTTGGCATCCTGTTTGTCAGAGTTAACGTGAACATAATAAACTGTGATACTCACTGTGTATCTCCTGTAGTCGGGTCTTTGAGCTCGAGCTGAGTCCCAGTACTGCGAGTACATCTCTGTAATAAACTGTTTATAAACTATATGTAATAAACTGTTTGTAAAATATATTTAATAAACTATCTGATAATAAACTCTGAATATTTGATAAAATCTGAGTTACTTTCCTTCATCTGAGAAGCTTCAGTCTGTGTCTCTGCTTTCAATACAGTAGAGCTGAGTGTGTGT